>NW_009646736.1:380823-411980 GCF_000708025.1 Charadrius vociferus
TGTTGGTGGATATGTATGCATGTATATAGAATCAGGAGTCAAGAGCCAAACAGGAGGAAACTTGGTTCTAGTGTTAAAATGTTAAGTTTTCAGAGTTTTCTTTGCAGTTATATAGAGGATTTGAAGCTAAGAAGCCATGCAGGGCTAGAACCTTCTTCAGGAAAGACACAAAGAGAGAGAGATTCGTTTCTCCTGTCTCCAGGTTTCTGCTCTATCACCAATGCCCATCAGATGTCATATCAGAAGCGTTTTCACAGTCATGTAAATCGAGCGTAAGCCTTCAGTTTCTATTTCAAAAATTCCAATTTCGCAACCTCTTTTAACCGTGTGAGTCTCCTTACCTGTCATCTGTCCATCCATTTGACTTCAAAAAAGTTGCCAGGTAGGAGATTCCAGATTGAACCTCTCATTAGCTGCGGGTGCTGTGAACTCAGAAAAAGATCATGAGAAAAAGAAACACCAGTTCTCAATCCTCTTTGAGAAATTTCAGGTCCTGCTGGTAATTTGCATATTGGCTAATAAATCTTGCTCTTGGGACAACTTGTTCTTGTATTTGATATTATTTGGCTTCAGAGAACTGTATCTTCTTCCATGCTAGCGCATCTTCCATTTTGCCTGTGTTTACAAGAGGACATACGTTTCCAATTTCCCTTTCTCATCAAGCATCAGCAGGAGTTTCTCTCCAGCTCCATCAGAAAAGACACCCTGGGAAGATCTAATCTCAACTTTTCTTAACAGAGTTTGTCATAGTTGGGCATACTGTGAGAGTCAGGTTTCCTGGGGATAAAGGGCAATATCATATTCTTGTTTCTCCACTAGGTTTTCTTGGTATGGTAAGTGCTCCCTGTTGTATAGCAGAAAGTGGGAGCCCAGCCCTCCCAACCACATGAGGGTTATCTCCAGCCTTCCAAGTGAAACACATAAAGCTCTTCCTAACATTATCGATTGCCAGCTTTCACTTTAGGGCTTTCTCTGCTGACCCTGTATTTTCTATGTCAGAGATTTCGAAGACTTTTCGTATTTTGTGATTTTGGTATGCATGTATTTTTGTGTATCTGTCCACACCTTTCTGTGGACCTGTGATGCAGAAACTTTAAAGAGATGAGAAAAGACTACTGAGACACTTTGGAGACTCCAATCATATGGTGTTCAAAAGGCTTTTTGTATGGAGAACTGGAGTTTTCTGGACTTTAAAAATATTTGAAAATACTATCTGCTTAACTTTCCATTAGAAAAACTAACAGAAAAAAACAGCAGAAAACTAAATGTTTGCAACAGCCTAAATAAAGAAACGAAGTTTTCTTTAATAAAGAAACTAAGCTTGTCTATTTACAATCCTTGACCGAGCTGATATTTAGTTTCATAAAATAGCAAAACAATTTTTTTTTGAGGAGCTACGAGAGCAAATTTGGGTTTACAGAGCAGCAATCTGACATGAGCATGAAAATAAGCGTCAAAAGAGTCACGGCATGCAACTCTTAAAATATGCTGAAAAGCCCATTAATAAGTCAGATGCATACTCAGGTAACCCCACTGACACTAGGCTGCTTCTTTATTCCTCTTAAAATCTAGAAAGTTTTGCGTAAGGAAGTTTTGGAGGACACCTTTCTGTTTTGCTTCATCCCACAAAGCGGTGACCCCCCGCCTTATGCCCTCTGTTCCTAGCCGTAATCTTGCACCCGCTCCTTTGTGACCTTTCCAGGATATTTGTGTGCTTCACTCATTTAGACTGCAGCAATGCTCTCAGCTGCCAAACTGCTAATTTACTTTATTTATTTCCAAGTTTAATGTGGCCCAGTTTTGTGCCATGAAACACAAACAGTTGCAGGAAATTTAATTGAAAACATGAACGTATAAACTCAGAAGAAAGCACAAAATGGAATCTATGGAGATAGCTGAAAATAGCCACAGCCATATGGATTTCATTGAGTATGTACAATATGCTGATACCATCTTTTTTTTTTTTGGTAGCAATTATCTGCTCTCTATTTTCAAGTCCTCTAATTCTTGTTTTGCATTTAGCATCTCAAAGCCATTCAGGGGAAACATACTTTAAGCATCATTACTACATAAACTGGTAAACCGGGTGTAAACATTTTATATGCAACATGTTCGGTCTTATTTTTAGTGGTGGGTTTTGTTGGGGTTTGGGAGTGTTTTTTTTTTTAAAAGAAAACGTTATTTCACAGCTGCTAGCTTACTGGGTCACAACTTAACAGTGTCTCTGCCTCGCAATGAAGTTGGGTTATTACTGACTGTCTCATTAGCTACTGTGGAGTTTTTCATTTCTAGTAGTTGTTGTTATAAATGCTGTCATCATTGTAAATCTTTCTCTTATCTTAAAATATATTTCATGTATCCAGAATCTCTCTGTTTTCTGGTGGAATGTTAGCTATAAGTAACTTGAAATAGTAATCTGAGCATCGTATTTAAGCAATAGAGTGTTTTAGCATGATAGCTATATTTCTCACCTGACTTCACATTTGAATTTATTGGATTCATAGGAAACAATGGAAAATGTTGTCCTATATGCTTGTAATAATATTTAACTAGAAACTTGAGGGAGATAACCCGAGTGATCTATTGCTGCCTTGAACTAAAGCTGCAAGAAGAGGAACTTCAAGAAACTCTGTGGGATTTCTGCTGTGACTTTCTTTGATCCTGTCATGAGAGGGGAGGTAGCTTAATCGATGTATCTGTACAGGGGAAAGGTATCTTGTTGTGTAAAGCACCCATTTCCAGCATGCATTCAAGGTGTAGGATAGATGATGATCATACATAATAGGAGAAACGTTGGAAGATTTATTAGCATCCTCATAAAGACAGGACAGCTGTCAAATGATACAATCCCGCTTTCTGCTTCTCTAGAAGCCATTTCTACAGGCTGTTAGCTCCATGTCAGCAACACCCTTTGTTTTACAGGCTGTGGTTTTCTGCGTCTATCAGAGTTGTCCCCTTGGTTTGCTCTGTGGCATGTTCTATAAATCACACTTTGGCAAGAGACATTGGAGGATTGTTTTCTTTAGAGGTAATAGTACTTGGCATTGATAGGGCACATCAGAAAATCACATAGAACTTTACAAAGAATAAACTGAGCTTCATAACATCCCTCTGGAGCAAGTAAGCATCATCATTCCCATTTTTTCAAATACGAAATTTGACATTTTAGTGTATCTTGTGGGATGTTCTGTTTAGCCTTCGTATTCTGATCTTAAACTCGTGGCTGAGTGGAATCCTTGTGTCCTTCACATGGTAAAATTCTCATGTGATGCTTATTGTTCATGCTGCCCCCTTGGGAGTCACGAGCAATGTGAGATGGCCTTGGCTGCCGGAATGGACTCCAAGGGATATTTTCTGAATGGGGCTTGAGGCAGAATACCTTCTCCTCTCTGTTACTCCCCAGTCAGCTGCCAGAAATATGTACATTAGTTCCAACTTCGTTTTCCCCACCCATGTGCACTTGAGTTTCTCAACCCAGACTGCCCAGCGGAGGTTGTTGCCAGCTGAATCAAGGCCTTTGCAGCTGAGTAAGCCTAAATGTGTTGGAGCTAAGGCTCATGAGACACATAAAGTCGGTACATCTCTGTATGGTTCCAGGAAGAAACGCTGGATGTGAGATCTTGACTGCACAGAAACTTGGAAGACTCAGCTTCATACTTATATTTAAAGACACTGGGGAAACAAGGACCATGAGCAGTGAGGGTCAAACGTCTTTGTACTCCTGGCTCAGTAATGCAAATCCCTAGCTGGGTAAACATGATTAAGACCCATGCTGTTTTGTTGCAGTTCAGGAAGCTGGACAAATGAAAGAGGGGAAGGATTACCTATAGATGATGGGGGTATGTGAATGATCTCTTTTCCCATAAATGGTAAATTATGATGACACAAATAGGGAAAATTGGCTGATTGGTGCAGTGCTCCACCACTACCCCAGAAAGCACTGACTGTTGGGTCATATCTGGGAGGGATTGTCACAGTGACAGCAGACTTAAAGCCCTGGTCTTCGAGAAGAGATGGGTGTCCATTTGAGAGATCTGTTATTGGAGAATGGCAAGAATAAATGACCAAAACTGTGCCAGAGGTGGGGGGAAGCCAAGATGAGAAACAGCCATGTATTTTAGTCAAGGGACTTGTAAAAACGTGCATTAGTGTTAAACTGCCAGCTAGAAAGATAGAGTCAATTAGTGTCTCAATTAAATTACATTGTGCCAGAGCCCTAGCTGACATGAAATGGCAGAGTTCTGTTAAGTTTACTGGAGCTTCAATAATTTGCAACAGGTTAGGATCTGACTTCTTATGAAGTTATTATTTTGGAAAACTCCCACTGAGATCTACCAGGTTAAGGACAACTGCATTCCCTATCTACAGCATTTACTATAGACTCAAGATTGAAGAACGTGATCTTGGCTTTAAACAGTGGCACTAGCATTATGAGAAAGTGTTTCAGGATTTCTTTTATTTAGCTGTAATGTTCCTTTTTTTAGTATTTCTAAAGGACAAAATCAAAAAATGTATGTATCGCAGAGAAGCAATTATCTTTGAACTCAGTGTTCTTTTTGCTCAGCTTCCCCCCCCCCCTTTTTTTTCCCTTCTCCCTGTGTTTTACATTATGCCCAAACTGTTTAAACATCAAGTGTTTGCGGAAAGATAAATAGTGTGCATATAACCATTAAGGCTGAAAGATGTGCTTTTAATACTAAAGGGAAAAGGTGTTCCCATAACTTGATAGTTATTCAAAAGAAATGGAAAGGCCTCTAATGCAGGGAATGGTCCAGTCTGTTGAAAAAAAGATCTAAGGGCTAATTTTTGTTTCACTACTAAAAAGAGTTCATGATAATGAGGCTGACATTTGCCAGTTGTTCTTCTCTATTTTTTGCTCAGAAGGAATCCTAACTAGCCCTTATGGCTATAGTTATGGATAAGGCCATTTCGACTTCATTCTTTTTTTTGCTCTGTTACTTCACACTGGATTTGAAATGGAGTTTGTTTTGTTTCCACAGTTGCTACTCATTGCTTCCAAAAGCGACGGTCTTCTTACAGCACAAGGGGTTACATTTCATTTCAAGCTGTGCGTGTGCTTTAGTGAGCATGGGAGCAGGAGGGTGAGAAAAATAAACTCATCATATGGGGCAAATTTTGCTTATACATAGCGTGAAACTTATACACTGTAGTGACGCGCTCCATGAGTAAATAATGGTGTCACAATATTCTTTGTTCTGGTCGTGACATCTACAGCTGGGACCCTCCCAGGACAGGGGCCAGTGGTCTGCAGTGCTCCTGCGTGCACACCTCGCATTGGTTTCCGTGGGAGACCTTTGGTATATGAGCCTGTACTTCTGCAACGTGATGCAAGTGAAATACGGGTACTTGAGTTTATAGGGAAAGCAGAGCATTCTCCTGCTTTTGGCCTGAAAAATTTCTGATTCCATTCTTTGGAGTTCAGTTCAGGACACTGGCAGTTCACCCCGCCCTTCCGATGGCTAGCAAATTAAGCAATGGGTGTTTTTTCCTTATTCGACGGATGATGTTTCCGAGTGGACATAAAGGATGGAAGACATTAATACTTCCTCGGTCAGAAATTTTCCTCTTGTTCCACCACTTTCCCAACTTTAATATGCACTAACACTAAACAGCAGAGATTTGGTAATTGGCTGTGTGTGAATAAATTATAATCAGATATGTTTAATTATGAATGTGCATGTGTATGTAAGAGAACAGAAGACATCTAAAGGAAATATGATACGCACAAGGGACATAAAATAAAAAAGACATTCCTCAGTGCTAAAAGCCATAAACTGTCGGGGATTTCAGTGATTTGTCACCTCTGCATTAACCGCTGACTCAAAGTATTAATGATAAAAGCAGATAATCATAGTGCTGTCCTCTAACAAAGAAGCTGTTGTAGCTGGGTAAATAACAGGCCTTATAAAATTGTCTTAAATTTGTGTTTGCGCAGCAGACAGCATTCGGTAAGCTCCTGTTAGCTCTGGAGATGGTTCTGAAAGGGAACTTTTTCTTTTGTGTGTTTTATGTGGTAATATCAGAGGAAGAAGCAAAGGGTAAAAAACGGATTGTGTGACATGTTTTAAAGTGTCTGCTGCGGAGGGACAAAGCCAAAACGGCCTTCTCAATGCCAACGGCAAGTCTGTGGGGCTGCTACAGAGCTTACAGTAGTCAAGCCTCATTTTCTTCCAGTCAAGTGAAGTACGGTAGTGCGTTTTTATAGTCGCTGTGATATTCTCTACGCTTTATTCCTCATTCTTTTTCTGGTGGCGACAAAGTACTGACTGCTGCGTGGCACAAAAAGAGGAAGCGTGCTAGTGAGACCATCCTACTGGAGACATTCATATGGCCACAGCCACATCTAGCCAAAGTTACCAGTAAGGCCAAAGACCAACCTATTTGGTAAACTGATTTATTTCTTGCTACAGAAGCTGTCCAATTAGAAATACCTGAGACCTACTGCCAAGGAGGCGGTAGTCACTGCAGCTGTGCTGCTTCCTCAAATCTTGGGCTTCGCGTTGCCTTCGGGCTGCGTAGTATCTATTGTGACTATTGTATGATTTCAACAAACAAAACACCACAGAAGGACAGGCTGTAGGCAGAACTCTAGGGAATGTTTTATTTGGAGCTCAGGACAGACAGCTACTGCTCTCTGCTGCGGAAAGTAACTTTCTCTTGGTAGAGCTGAACAATGTGATGTGACAGTCCTGACGCTCACCCAGCTTTCCAGTCGACGAGGGAGAAGGTACACTTTCTAAAGGAAAGACATTTCCTGCAATAAATATGGACAGCAAAAAGACAATGAGAATAGAGCACTTTTCTGTTTCTAATTAGTGCTTCACGCTGAGAATATTATGAGCACAAAACATCTTGCAGAATAAAAAATTATCTGGATAAGAGCAGTCATCAGTTCAAGTAATAAAAAGGCGCTTACGTTTTAAAAACAGAATCTATAAATACAGTTATTTAATGGAGCTTTTTTTCTAGAGAAAATTTAGCATTCCCTGCTATACTGATGCTTATGTAAGATAAATATGAGGTATTATGAGTTGAACAGAATTAGTTACCACTGAAAGCTTCTATCTCCCTCAGCTGAATCTGTTTACCATGAGCAAAGTAACGGAGTGATGCACTTGCTTAGATTCCAACTCAATTTAGGGAAAGGGTAGAAATGAAATTGCCCTTGGCCTTGATTAATGTTGAAAATATTGATCAATTGGCTTATCTGCCAAAAATGAATAGCTTGCGAGTGTTCTTTGAAGATGGAGGATGGGTTTATGAGTAAGACTGAGGGGATGATTCCAATAAGTTGATATCGTGGGATTTTTTCCTATGGACACCAGTGCTTGATTGAAAAGGCTTTACTGGAGAGAAAAAAAAAAAGAATTTTTTTTTTTTAAAGTGTTGTTTTTCTTGTATATACACACATCCATATGTACTCGTCCCTGCGTGTGTTAATTAGTAGAGCTCATTCAAGGTATAGATGGTCTAAGAAAAGCTTGTGGCCACCCAGTTCTGAAGTTAACAGTGTCTAGGTCCAGTCTCTGAGGTAGCCCGTGTTTGAAGCGCTGCGCCATCAGGAAGCCGTCACATCAGTTGAGGAGGACTCGAGGGCAGCAGTGCTGCGGCAGCGTTGCCAAAGTGCCATCTGTACAAAGGGGTGAGAGGAGCCAATTTCTGCAGCGCGGTGCCTGCCCGGCTGCTGCTCGTGCTGCAGGCTTTACAGCCCCTCGGCCCCGGCGCAGCCACGCGGGGTGGCAGCGCGGCAGTACCTCACCTGCTAATACACCTGCCTCACTGTCCACTTCAGTATGGCAAACATTTCACGCTGCTAACTTAAATTGCCCCCAAACATTCCCCCCTCCCTCGCCCCTCATTGTCTTTATTTGAACAATTCCTTCCATCTTCTCTCCCTATTACTGAATTTCTGGTCTCTGTCCTCCTTTGCTGTTCATGCTGTTGCTTCCTGCCGCTGTTTTCCTGCCGTCTCCGCTCCCTCCTGCTGATACTACTGTGTATCTGTTTTTATGCTGTGCTGATTCCATTTCCTTTTCTCGTGCTTGTTGGCCTTTATTGTATTAAGCACAACACTGATAGTTTCTTTGTTGACATATGTGGGATGAGATATGGCAATACATTATTTCACCGAAAATTTTCCTCAAAGGATTATCCCTCCTGGGTGAAATGATTGTTTCCTCTGTTTCAGATTAACCACGCTAGGAAGGAAATATTTCATGCTTCATTATTACCATTAATCTTCCAAGGTGCCCCTCTGAATGAAAATCCATTGTTTTGTTTAACAGAGAGGGACAGGAATACAAGTTATCTAGTGTAATTATACTTCTAACAGATGTATCTGTCAGGTTGCCCAGGGTTTGGTAACATAACATCACTGAATATTACATTGCAATGTAAAACACATTTCCAGCAAGGTATGCAGACCTGCACTTTTTCTGTTAACTCAAATAAAATGGCATGGTACTTCATTTGCTGTAGTGCACAGGGAAGTATATTTACCTTCCAAGATCCTGAGAAACTCAAGTTAGGTGATATGTGAAGAGCGCCTAACGTGATGGAATGTGGCTGAAGAGCAGGAAAGGGGGGGTGCAGTTCTGCACCCTTTGCGGTTGGTAGCAAAAATTCCCTTTTCTTCTGTGGAGATAGGATCAGGATCATCAAATATTACCTTTGGTTTTGCTTTCTAGTTGCTGTCGTGGGTACTGGTGACCTGCAATCAGAGAGGCCTTTTCATTTGACGTGGTAGGAGACTGAAGTTCTTCATGTTCTTCATGCATCATGCCCCTTCCTGACTCATTGCCTTTGGAAAGCAGCGCTTTATGTTCTGCAGCAAAAGAAATATTAATTTGCAGATGCTGCTTTCTCATTTCTTTAGGTACTTAAGTAGTTCTGTGAAAGCTTAGCATGTGCCAAACTCATTATATTTCTAGCTATGATTTATAATTTCATCCTTTCCCAAGGAAGAATACTCAGGTGTATGGGAACACTGTAAAGCAGAGGAGCCTGGGAAGCAATGAGCCAATGTGTTTCATTAGTGGTGTGAGCTGTCCGGGGAGGATTGCACAGTCTTGTCAGTCCTGCTGTATCTTCTAGGGGTTTGCGTTATTTATTGCCCATAAAGCAAATCAAAGTACTCCTTTGCCACTGACATAGATGGGGGGCTTTAAACTGAGTGCTTTGCCTCTTACGTCTTTCCTTGTGATGCGTTTTTAGATTCTTAAATGCTTATACAGGAGTTGTCACTTACACTGAGTTTTTACAGTGCTTAGCAACTTTCAAGCCAGTTTAAGGATTAATAAACAATAATGATATCCTTCCTTTCTGTTCTGCTCTTTTTCTGTTCCTTTTGCTCCCACACGTAGCCATCATGCTCCTACAGTTTCCAAGTCAAATATTAATAAGCTCATACATGCTGGAATTTAGTTTGCCTGTACTTAATTTAGTTTCCTACGTATGACAGCACAGTTTTAAATTGCACGCTATCTCAATGCCTCTTTCTTTTCCATACTCTGCCAACGTGCCATTAGCAGTCCCTTTTGGACCACAACTGCCCCTTAGCCTCTGCTCCCAGCAGCTCCCCAGCACTTCCAATTCCTGCCAGGATTTTCCTCCTTTTTCTTCCTGCCGGTGGAGGGGGCAGACTGGGGAGCGCAGGAGTGATGCGTCCCTGCTCTCCTGTTCTGTGTACTGACCACAGCAGTCCTCATGCTGGAAAGAGTAGGCAAAATCTTTGAAACACTGTGATAAAGCACGCTCCAAGTACACAGAACTTGATCTCCAGACCCTTTTCAGGTTCTCCAAACCAGAGATGTTGTAGAGACTTAACAATGCAACTATGAGTACATTTTAAAAGGCAGAAAACAGCATATTTGACCCAAATCTCATTTTGGTAAAAAAGCTAAACAGTTTTTGTTGGAACTTTCCATGAAGTAGAATTCCAGCAAAACTTTAACCCAGAAAGCTACTGCTTTTGGAGTTATAAACAAATCAGAATTGTGTTTTATATTTGAAGCTGTTCAACAATCTTAACTATGGGAATCACTACTTTTATTGAGAAAGGAAGATTTGTATTTCTATTTAAACATTTTTTCCAAACCTGAGTGTTTGCAACCTATGGGAGATTTACATATCTGCAGATTTATCACGCTGCTTGAAATGGCTATGATTATTATAAACCATGAAAAAATTAACTTGAAAATTATTTTCACAAATTGGTTAGACTCCTGCTTCTTTTACTCTGCACACTCGGAGTAATGGATTCTGGTGCTCCTGGAGAGCTGACTTTTAGCAGTTTGTATGAATACCTGCGTTCATGAGGAACTGTGCATCAATTTTAAATCGCAGCTGGAAACCAAAATACATATTAGTCATTTTTGTCTCTGATATCAAAAATATTTTAATCTCTTTCAAGTATCTTTCCTTTCCTGTATTTTGAAAGCAGTTTACCTTTTCCAAATCTTCTGAGACAGGTTGCATTAATAACTGTAAAAAGGGAAAAATCCTTCTGATTATTTATTTTTATTTTGCAATCTGTCCAACTCTTCTCTCCAGTAGTGGTCTCATAGCACAAAGCAAAATATGGAGAGCCTTACGAGGCTTGAATGCAAATAATGATTTCTAATAACGACTACAGGACTGATTGTCTTTATTGGAGTTTTAAAAGGGGCTCAATGAGGTTAGAACAGAGAATATAAATTAAAAAGGGCAACTCAGGAAAGTAAATCTTTGAGTCTGTAGGATGTTGTTAGGGAAGATGAGGAATCCTGCATTGTCAGTCAACAGCCCAACATTGGGAAAAGGGAAGATTATATCTGCTGTCAGTCTCAGATGTGGTCCCTTTTTCTTTTTGTAAGCAGAACTCCCCATTGATTTCAGGGAGTTTCGCCTACATAATCACAGCAGATCTCTGTATCAGCCTAGTCATGGGGTTGAGTGGGCTTCGCTGTCATGTGGCGTAAGAGATCTCTGTTGGTTGTTAGGAGTTTAGATGTGAAGTGTCCTGGGAGAAAAGAAAGCTTTAAAATGAATCAGATATCCAAAACAGTCACGAAAAAGTACTGTATAAATCTCAGTATTAAACCTAGAAGTATTCATAGAAACAGTTGTGACATTCACGTGAAGCTCCCTAATAGACTGCAGTGATGCCTTCAACTGGTCTGGCATCTCAAATGGGGCACTTGCCTCTCCAGGTCCAGGGTAAATTTTGCTCCGTGGAGGCAGATTGCTCTTGACTCGGCTGGGTGGGGGGGTAGCACAGATGCTGCCACACGAGAATGTGCTCATCTGTATGGTGAGCCAACATGCAAACGGGGGATGGGAACTCTGGATTTCTCTGCTTCTGAGTTCCCAGGAAAACAGGTAGGGATCACATCTTGGGCTCTCCCTGAGGGTGGGAACTATTATTTTCAGAGGTTCTTCTTAAGAACTTTTGCTGTGTACTTGTGTAAATATCATGTATGATATGAGCTGGTCTGATAAATCCATTTAGGTAAGAGTGACATTTTTCTCTTCCAGTGCTTAGTAATTCCCTCTTCTCCTATCTGAATTTTGTTTATGCCTAGCTTTGTAAACTTGCTTATGATTTCTCAAGGTAGGTATAAGGTTTGGCCCTGCCTAAAAGTAGGGGAATAGTACACTCTGTCCTAATGAAAAAGAGAAGCCATGAACTAGAGAGTTATTACCTCTTCATAGCATCCAACATATGCTTGGTGCCCACAGATTATGTAGGCAGATTATGTTCTTTCTTTCGGCATCTTCAAATGTAATGAAAGCTCAAAGATGCTACTGAATTCACCATATTAACTAAAGTGCTATTTTGTTGTTTGGAAAAGCTGAGGAAAAGAGTAAGAAACTAAATTCTCATCTTTGTCACCCAAGGAAAAATATTCAGGTCTTCCTGTGTCAATTGCAGGAAACATTGCCTGAGGATGTAATATAAAGAGTGGAGCGGAAAGTCCCAGCACTGTTGCAAAGACTGATATCATAGTCGTTGCCCCTGCTGCAGAACGCTGCTGTTGCACTTTGCAGCAATATTTTTTTAACCCCCTCCTCCTTATTTATTTAAGACAAATGTCCTTTTAAGCAGACTTAAGTTAAGACTTAGTCTTAACTGCGTTTATTTAATTTTAATTTGTTTTTCTGAGTAGAATGATCTCCTTTACTAACCTTTTGGGTTTTTTTTTTCCCTTTTCTGATCATTTGACCAAAGCTTCCTTGTCTTGGAGGTGTCCCAAGGTGGAATTCCTATATCATTTGGAGGAAAAGTCTTCTCAGGCAGTCATGCAGCCCAAGAGCCAACAGGCAATGGGCATTTTATAAGTATAAAACCACTGTGGACGAATGTAGTCACACATTATTATGCACCCTGGCAATAACAGTTTCATTATTCTCAGATAACATCACTGTCTTTTTTATTATTTTGTTTTTAAGTGGCCAAGTGAAGCTTTGCATCTTCCCACTGTGTTTCATCCAGGTAAGGCTGAAAGAAATACAGTGAGCGCAGAGTAGTGGAACTGACCATGTGTACTTTCTGCCTCCTCCTTTGGTACACCTTGCAGGGATCTCCCCTGGCTCTTCTTACAGTGAAAGGTAAGTTGAGAAGATATTTTCCTTACAAAACAACAAGTTAAGACTCCAAGAACATCAGCGTGGGTGTTCAGAGGCTGGTCTGAGTTCTTTCCTCCCACCTAGGAGCTGGACTTATAGACAAGAGCTTCTTTCACGGAAGACTGAAGTTGAAGGAAAGTGCTCAGAATGGTTTAGGGCCAAATTTGTAGAGGTTTTTAAAGCTCTCCATCCACCTTTAGTCACCTACTTCCCTTTATAACCCCAGTCTCAGTACCTACATTATAACTATATCATGACGAGCTCCCAGGTCACTTGTGCATCTGACCATGTGGTTCTGCATTACCAAAAATCCTCTCACCTCTACATTTGAGAGAATCACTGTAACGTCCTGATGGCACTGCACCCAGGTATTGGATACCAACAATCATTTGCTTTGTTGCTGCTGCCACATATAGAAGACAGTTTCTAACTGTTTATTGAAGAAAGAAAAAGTACAAAATCCCCTGCTTTGAAGGACAGTGATTTTTGTGCCATGAGCCAAAGTTCCTGAGGGCTCAAGGTGAATTCTTTCATTACAGTTAGAACCTGCAAAGTCTGCCACGCTTCACTCTTCCGCACTTAAGATCCTGGACAGTATTACCTGTCTACTGTGTATTTGACAGGAATACAAATAAATCGGAAGAACTACAATTATTCCTTCTTCTCAAGGTAATTTCTAAATAGATTAGTTCAGAAATGGGAAATGGAAAGAAAGCATTTAAATGATTTCACGTAGCTTGGCTTAGGATATTCCTTTGCAATCATCTTAGATTTGTAACACCTATATTTTATTTCAAAGAAAATTGACTTCTGGATTATCGTATTAACCAAAATTAAAGCAGAGAGAGTAAAAATGAGTGAATTATTAATGTGTGTTCATGACTTCCCTGCAGCATAGAAGTCTGATATTGCCACATGGACAAGATAATGTGAAATTGAAATCTGTATATAGCTTTTTGTCAAAGCCCTGAATAAAGTGACTCCTTAATTATCAGCACTTCAACTGTAGCAGATTTGGGGAGCCCAAAATAGCACAAACTTTAAACTAGCTTTGTTTGGTAATCCTTATATTATTTTTACATTTTTATGCAGTGAAATCGTAGCATAACAAAATGTAGTATGTTCCATCTTTACCTATATTTTACCTCTGTTGAGGTTTTCCTCTTTATCCCATTCTTTTAATTTCCTGGGTTTTGTACCCGCGAGGCCAGTAGCGATCTCTGGGTACCCAGGAGAGTTGTTGATCTGAGGAGGACTGTAGTTTTCACTTTCCATAGGCCTGTAGAGATTACCAAATGCAAATCTATACCTTCGAAAGGCTTGCTGAAAATGGGGTGAGCAGCAATTCTTTTGTTTCGGTTTGGTTTTTTCCCCTGTTGCACTGTCTAAAGGCACGCTCCATCTTCGGTTGATGTCAATAGCAGTTCGTACTGATACCAATGGAAACGGATACTGTGTCCATAGCAGGAAATGGGGCAGAGCTAAGTAAGTGGGCAGCAGACTGCTGAGGGGGGAGTAAAACAGGAGCCTGAAAGCTACCGTCTTTGCCTGTGCAGGCGGCGAGAGGGCCCAGCTGGAGGAAAGCAAAGTACTGCCGCCGCCTTTGCCCTTTGAGCAAAGTGCAAAGCTGAGCTCCGATTCCTGCCTGAGCAGCAGCACGGGCAGAGCCGGGCTGCGCTTGCTCTTCTCCAGGAAAGCAGAGTGTGTCAGGGTGACACCTGCCCCGGGAAAGGGGTACGGCTGCTTTTAGTAGCAGCGGTTGCTTCCTCTCGCCGGTGGCAGCAAAAGCGACTTTTCCTACCACTGAGGGTGTGCATAAAAGATGTTCTTTTTCCTGGACTGCTGGCAAGTCTGAAACTGCTATCGTTAGAAAACCTGGCAAAACTTGCCTTTTAAAAAACAAACAAACCACAAAGTGCTAAACCAAAAGACCACAAAAATTTAAAAAAAAAAAAAAAAAAAGGGCAAGAGAGAAAAGAGATTGCTTATAGTCTGTCTTGCCCATCTACCTACCAGTGCCCTACCTAGGATGGTTATAAAGTAGCAGGTTTAGAGGATGGGTTTCATCAGTGGCACTTGTCTAAACCATATGGATTGGACTGAAAACTCTAGTCCCTCAATTTTTATTTACCAAGCTTTCCTATTCACAGATTATTCAGATAATGATTTGCAGTGAGGACTAAGAAGTTCATACTCTCCTTGATGAGTCTGAAAGCTAAGAAGGGTGACTAATAAAACGACCAAGGGAGTATCTCTATTTAATGACTCTTTAAAAAAAAAGAAAAAGGAAAAGGACTAATTGTGTAAACATATGAAGAATCCTACAGAGACCAGGAATTTCCATCTTTCCCCTAACGTGAAGTTTCTCCTGGTGTCTTTCTTTAAAGGTTGTTTGGTTTTTGGTTTTGTGTTTGTTTGGTTTTGAGCTATGCTACTTTTTCAAAAGCAGGAAAGTTTGACCAAATAACTAAATCAGCTTAACATTTTCATGATCAGGAAGCATCTGCACAGAAGTCACATGCTTCATAGTGATTCATTGACTTTAAGGTCACACAGAATCATTGTGATCATTAAGCTGACCTAACTGCTACGCTCAGCTTCCAGTAGGCTATCTCTTTTTCTTTTTTTTTTTTTTTTTGAAATGCAGCTACCCTCACATTAAAGGTGTTGGCTGTTGACAAATTTGTCAGTTTTCTTGGTAATCTGTTCCAATAACTAATTAATTCTATTTTTAACACAAATCTTATTTCTAGTGTCAGCTTTTGGCAATTCTTCTGATTTTTGTCTGCTAAATTAAATGGCCTCATAATTTACTTATCTTTATTGTACTTAACTGGTTCCTGACTTACTTAATGTGTTTTAACAAAATGAATAGATTGAGCTTCCTACTTGGTCTGTGCAAAATGTATTTTTTCAGGTCTCTAGACATTCTTGTAGCTTTTTAATAATTCCTCTGCGTTTTTTCTATGCCTTTTCATGGCATGGACGTGAGTACTGAAACACTAGTGTGCGAGGGGCAGCATCCCTGGAACGTTCCACAGAGGTGCTGTCTCCCCCTTAACTCCCTTTACTTGATGTTTGCCTTTTGAGAACAGTTTTTCAGTTTCATAATGATTTTGCTGTGTGATCTTACTAGGGCACTGAAACCTTTTGTTATTGAAAAATCTTCTGGAAGAAGGTACTAACACCTTTCTGAAGAGAGACTAGCTGTGAAACTTAATTAAATGTTTGACAAGATGCTTTGAAATCCTCCAGTAGAAGCTACCTTAGTATAATTAATAAACAATATGGTGCAGATTCTCCTGCATCCTTAGAGAAACTGTGGAAGCAAGCAGAAAGGGCAAGAAATTGATGAGGATTTTCTTGTAAAATTTTTCCCTCTTTGAATGCATAGCTTGTTTTACTTTAAACAATTAGCTGCAACAGGTTCCTCATTAAAATTGTATAGGCCCTTGCTGATACAAACCGTTTCTCCAGTCTGTCTGCCTCCTATCTTGACTGTAGTGTGATCGCTGTTTTTTCAGACTGTTTGCTCATTCTTCGTTGGATTTTTGTGAAGACAATTTAGGTTTCCTCCTTCTGCTTCAAACTCCTTTCTGTTCCTCACTTGATCTTTCTTTCTTATCTTTTTTTCTGACTGATATGACTCAGAATGTAGGCAGTACTTTTAATGTAAAGATTTTTCAAATGAGAAGAAATAATTGACTTGAATATGACTTTATATTTTTTTTAAATGCATCCCAATGTCATAATCCCTTTTTGGCAGCCTGTGTGCTGACATATCCACATTTTTGCCTCTCAATGATGAGGTAGCATTTACATATATATTTCTTATATTAGTTTTCTAATTCTTTCTTACTTCTCTGTGAATTATCTATTTTATGTGCCTTGAAATAATTAACTTGTTACATATACAGTAATTAGCTTTGGAAAGCATCCATATTCATTGAATTGCAGTATCTTTAAGGGAATGTACCATTTACAATATAAGCAGTTGTACAAGGAACAAAAGCATTACAAGCAACAGACAGTAGGAAAACAGAAAAAAGATGTTTGTTAGCTGCAGTAAGAGTAGGAAACACTTAGCAAACTAGTAAAGCCTTCTTTAAACTCAGAGAAACTACCAGCTCAGATGAAACACAGAAAAAAAAACCCCAACCAACAGAACCTTTTCAAATTGCTATAGAAAAGCAAGTAGCCAAGATATCTCTAGGACAGAATAGGACATGATTATTTCTGAAATATATATGTGGCTTCCACAGCGGAGTTGGCTTTGCATCTCCTCTGGTCTCCCTGTAGCTGCTGTCCCCGCTGTGTGGTGGGAATGGTCCCTGGCACAAGCTGTTCTCCGGATTGTGCCCTCGCAGTTTGGGAAACTACGATTTGGCACGAGCCAGGAAGGGGCTGGGGAGCAAGCAAACAGTCAAGCAAATGGTTGACCAGCTGGCCAGTGCCTGAGCTCATTTCCTGAACCTATTTTAATTAGGAGCATAAATGAGACCACTGAGATCCACTACTCACTCAGTGCCTGGATTGGTGAGTGCTGCTTAGCCTGAGCCTTTGCATCACAAAGCAACTGCTTACAAATGACTCACCACAACGCCTCTTCAAAAAGGACAGTTCACTTTTGTCCAGTGAGCACTCCGACTCCTGCTCTTAAGGCGCAGAAGGAGTTGCATTTAAAAAATAAAAACAAAACAAAAAAAAACCCCAAACCTGAAAAAGTGGTTTTAGAAAAGAAGTATTGAACTTAATTCTTCTATATTTCACATATGTGATTTAATTCAAACTCAATTAGAGATGTGATTCTTGGTTTCATTGAACACACTGGCAGTTTTGCTCCAAGCCTTTGGATATTAGGTTTTAAGGCAAAACTCAGTGGTAGTTGATGGATTCTATGGGTCTGAAATGAGCCCTTTTCTTTTCTTTTCTTTTTTTCCTTTTTTTCCTTTTCTTTCTTTTTTCTTTTTTCTTTTTTATTTTTTTACTTCTTATATTGCTGTTATAAATAACTTCTACATATTAAATATTTGTGTTACAATAGAGCTCCTACTTTATCGGGACAGTAATTAATAATCTAGGATGAAATATTATGGCTTTTATGCTAGCAATTGGGGAGCAAAACCAGGATTTTAAGGGGGAGGGGGGAATGACACCATTCGTTTTTCTGTCCTGCTGTTCCTGTTGTTATGTAGCACCATGGGAATTAAAATCTAAAAAGTTGGTATATTTTCTCATAGGAAAAACAAGTTAGCAGTTTTTCCACAGAAGCCTTAAGTAATCAACACTAAACAATACTTAATTATGCAAAATATGATTTATAACATGAAAGCTGTAACTATTCTTTCTGTAATGTAGTCTGTCTCATTTTGGTTTTTGTGTGATAGCCCAACAAATTAATCGCACTTCCTCGCTGCCTCTGAGTTGAAATATCACATATTCTGCAGTATTTGGAAACTGGCCTCAGTGGAATCAGCATCGCTTCTTAGCAATAACTCCTAATAGTTCTGAGCTGAGCGCACGTATGTTCTGTAGAAGTTCCCTTATTGTTATAGTCTTAGAGCTCTCGTATCTGCCAACGATGGTTGCACAAGATCTGAGCATCTTCTGGTAGTTTTCCTTATAACTTGAACCCCAAGTTATCATACCAAAAGATTTACTAGCAGTACAGCGGAGGTGTTTGTAGGCAATTTAGCAGCAATAGCAAACCCGCAACTTTTCCTCAGAGTGAAAAAAGTGTGTTTGAAGACTCTGGCAACATTTAACATTACATCTTCTCATTTATTTTCTAAACTCAATGTAGCGTTACTCTCTTCGGGGTCAAATTTTGTAGTTCTTTCACATGTAAAGCTGGCTTTGATATGGAAAGATGAATACCAGTTGCAAAATATCTTCACCTCTGATCTCCTTGGCTTCAGTTCTGCTCATGTTTTCTCTCATTCCTTTCTACCTTGCCATTCCCAAAAGTTATCTCATCGTGTGCTATCATCAGATGCCTTTTTAAGGTGTATGCTAATCTGCAAAAGCACAACTATAAAATGTTATGACAGGATGCTGTATTTAGAAGTCAGTAATTACCTCATGTTCAAGACTAATCACATCCAGTTTCATATATAACTTTTTGTCATTGCATAACATGGAGATACTGAAGGACAGAAATATGAAAAAAGAAAAAAAAAAGGAAAAAATAATATCGAAGAGTTGGGGAGAAAGGTGCATTTAATCATCTTTGGAAAGCATTTAGGCACAAACACGTTCCTGGGAAACTGAGCATGCCAGTGAGAACGAGACGGTGCAGGAGGAGGGAAGGTCTTGCCCTGGTTCCCATTTCACAGTCAGCCAGAGTAAGAAAGGAAGAGACAGTTCATCAGGGAATGGATAACTGCACCAATCATCCGAAAATGCTGCAGGATAGCTTATGCTCTGAGAAGTTTCCAGGGAAGTGGTAACATGGCCAGAATTACAATCTGGCCCTGAATCTTGCTTTTTAAATGGAGATTACAAAACTATATAGGCCTTATATAGGTCTCTGTTCTGTTCATTAACGGTTTTATTATACATCCGAGAGGCCACGGACTGGCAGAACTTCCTAACTCACTTCCATTTATGCAGAAACATATTGCTATTTCAGATTAATGATGCAGAAGTAGTAATTATGTTTTTATAATGGCTTTTGGTGAGATATCATCTCTTTGTCAAAGAGTAATTTGTATCAAAAAATACAGATAGAAACAAGATGGTGACTCGCATATAATTTCTTAAACAAAGGGCACAGTACTCCTCAGGTTACTGCAACCTCTGCTGTTTTTTACCAAGAATATCCTTGTTCATAATTAAGTCAGCTTGGGGGGTTTATGTTTTGTTTTTCCCCAAGAGATTAATTTCTTCTGCAAATACACCGAAAAACATGCAAAATCCTTTTACATTTATTTAGGACATAAAAATATATAGAATAAATTGGTCGCAGACTTCTTGCCTGCATGCTACCCTGCTGATTTTCACTTAGGCAAAATGGGCAAAGCTGGATAACCACTATAAAAATACTTCTACTGTTATTCATTTGGATTGAAAATTTAGTTCAAGTTGACTTTGTTTAACTCCTGCAAACATTTGGAAATTAAGCTTTAATCACTTCAACGGTTTGCAGAATGTGAACTTCAAATATACACATTTAAAATGTTCAGGTGCTTGGACAGTATTTAAGTTATATAGGATGCAGAAATGCTTGTCACCATGGGATTACTAAATTGCTGTGCCGGAGCAAAGATGCAAAACCAATTAAACAAATCAGATCAATACTTGACAGCACCTTGTACATCTAGGGTGATGAACGTGCACAACTATTCCTAAGTGTGCATGTAAGAAGAGAAATATAAGTGCAAACTCGACAACCAAGAAGAAGGTCCTTCTGTTTGATACCCCTAGAAATGATACATCAGGCAAGGAAAATGGGGGAGAAAGTCCTATAAACTGTAACAAGAACGATTCTAGAACAGTAAAAATACCTAGATTTCCTAGTTGTCCACTTCCAGGATTTTAAAATGTTTGATTGCAAGAAAAATGCACAAAATCTTTGTCAGATTGGTGTTTGGTTTTGGAGAGAGATCTGTGAAATTAACTACATACCATCAAATTCCACTTAAGCTTTGTATACACTGCTAAGGAGCGCTGTGCAGTAGAGGGGAATCTAACAGATGAAGCTGTGCTGCTGAGAACCCTTTGTCCAAACTATACATGTTTATGAATTTAACTTCAGTTTTACCCTAGTCCGCTCGGGGGAACTGAGCAGCAGTTTAGAGCTGGAGCGCACAAAGTGTGAACGTGGACCTGCTGCTTTAATGCCACTTGACAGGAATCCAGTTCGTGCACTCTGCAATTGCTCCACAGTGTGATCAAAGCATAGTGGGTTGGGACAATTAATTTTGCTTGGAAGGTGCACCTGAGACAAACTAAAGTGGCAACGTAAGTGGACATTTTCATTCTTAGCTCTCTTTTATCACAATCTTTTGGTGTGTTTTAGTGATATTATTACCTAGTTTGCTGCTGATCCTGCACTCAGAATTAAAAAAAAAAAAGAAGAAAAAATCTTATAGCAAACTTTTGATGTGCTTAATATAAAATAAAAATCACACTTATTTTGATTCATTTAGTAAGGTGGGAACAGCTGAGAAATGGAAAACTTGTTTTGAGTGTTCTAAATAATCAGTCAATTTGCTTGGCACAATGTGATGCCATTTACTTAAACTGAATGAGGAGCTTGTGAGGGGCGTTTTGTCTGAGATGTTGTGTACCTGAGTCCAGATGAAACTGATGAAATCTGTGGGTGGCCAACATCTGTCTCCATGCTCACCATCCCCGCACATAGCGTGTCTCAAGCAGCATAGCGTCTCAATACCTGGACGGAAAGCAGCCTCCTACCTCTGTCAGGTCACAATTCTTTCTGTTGCAATGGAACTTAAGTAAATGGGATGCTTCGATAGCTCAAGATGGCTCCTTTTCTACTTAGCCTTTCTAAAACACAGTAGAGGTGATGATTCTGCTTGGTCATAGAGCTCCTGTCCAAAGGTGTCCTGTCGCTTCATTGACCTTTCAAATCTCCAATCAAGGTGGGGAAAATAATGATGTACTTATGAAAAAACGTATTAGGAAAAGCAACCATTCCTATTGATTAACAGACAATTTTAACCTAATCAAGGTACAGGCCATTATTTATTGATCCATGGGCACGTGAAGCAATTTCACAGTTTAATTGTTTTGGTATTTTAATCACATCTTCTGCTTTATCTATGGATTGGTAGCTAGCAAATTCTAGGAGCTTTTAGAGAGTAATAATTTTGTGTACGACAGTAACAATTTTTGATGATATCACAACTAAATCACAGCCTTTTCAAACTGTTAAGTTACTAAAATGTAGAAGCCACTTTGCCGTTGCCAGAGAAAATGCAAATGCCAATCATTTGTTGGGCAACTGCTAAACAATACTTGCCTACTGTTTATTGGGGCTGAGAAATTTCACTAGGAAATTTGCAGTCTCTGCAGCAAGACTGTAATGAGATAGTAAGAAAATGCAGCTCTCTGCGAAAAAGCTCTGCTTCTTTTCCGTTTTATTTTGTTAGTCCATTTATTGTAGTACTTGAGTCACTTAGTGGGCTAATATGTTCATTTCGAATTCATTGCCTACCACAAGCTTCGCTGAAGTTTACAAGCCTCAAAATAGTATATTCTCAATTACTTGGAAGACCAACACTCTCCATGAAAGTGTAGCAAAATGTAATTTTCCAAGCCAGAGCATTTTCACTAATGATTTTCTATAGAAAAAATAAATATACTTCATCTAGTGTCCTATGTTGTGTTGCCAGAAAGTGAGTGAATGAAAAGGGTGTAAGTCATGTAACTTCACTCAAGTAGCAGGTCATAATTGTTTTCTAGCACAGAAGAGCATGATCAAGAATGGGACTGATAGGATGTGTTGTGTTACAATGAACTATTTCTCTAAGTTACTGTCATCTGTTGGTAACGACCACTTAATAGGCCATCTAGTGTCGGTCAACAAGTCAGGATGGTTTTGGGGTACATTTCAAATTTTGCTCACAGACTGCAACTAGGAGAATAATTTCTGCCTCCTTTGAGATGTTTTGCCCTGAACCACTTCATGTGTGGCAAAACATTCCTTGCTCAAGTTGTATTTATATACTACAACCTATAATTTTGGGAAACTGAGAATAATTTCAGTGTTTGTCACTTTCATGGTTAAAGAATTAGTCCTTCTGGAAACTCAAAGCCTTTATGGAGAGCCAAGACATAAGTATTGCTATAGCTACTGCTTCAGTGATCAAGCAACGTTATGAACACTGGATTTGAAGATCTCTGGCTAAATTAGTAGCTTATTTGTCCTTGGGTGTCTTATAGTTTCCTGAGAGTAAGAAAAACACTGCTTTGTATAAATCTAAGCTGAAGGGATTGCACTACATTTGGAATTGTTCTAGGATTTGAACTCTTTGGTGATTTTAATTCCCTTAGTTCAGAAAACCAAATGAATAAGGTTATATTTTTAAGAATTCATCTTGGCTCCTGGAATGATGAATTTGCTGTCTCTGCCCTGTATATGCGATTCCTCTCTGAAGTCGCTCTGGGTGTCTCAAACTCATATTTTCAGAAGGTCTTGACTGCAATTCATTTGTTTGGTTTCAGCTGAATTTTGTTAAAGTTGAAATTCAGAGATTCATGTGGATAGCTATGTGGATGCATTTCAGCACTGAGTCTCTCTGATGTAATTTTTCCATTATTTATCATCTTTGGAAACATTGTATTTCAGTAACAGCTTTTCTGACTTGTTTCCAATCCCTGTTTTCATTCACTTGTGCGTAATATGGTCACTGTTCAAAACCACAAAAATCACTGTAGTTTCTCTTCTACATGCAAGAGTTATTGCAAAGGAAACTAGTACAGTTGGAACAGTAGAAGTCACGAACTATACAACTGCATAGTGTGAGGTACTGCAGAGTATCCAGGTACTTTGATTTCCTCTGATGCAGACATATTAGCTGTGTTGGTCTTTTAAAGAAAAAAAATAATCCAGATTGTATTATATTATTTCCCATAATGGGGAGAAAATCCGCAAGTGTTATGACTCACAGCACTAGGGTGGTTTTCCACTGCCAATATGCCTGGAGCTCCGTATGGCTCTGGATGGCACTCTCTACCTATGTTCCTACTGAAATGATTAGCTCCTGTAAATACCAGGTTTTGTTAAGTGATCAGCCAAAATGCAAGAGCTCTTGGCAGCTCAAATCAAACAGAATTAAATTTAAAATGGTTACTCTCAAGAAATTTGTATTAGAAGAAACAAAATAGATAGAGTAGAAGACTGTTATTATAATAATCAAGAGAAATCAGACATAGAGAAAAAGGTGGGAAATTATAAAAAAAAATTATCATCAATCAAAAAAAAGAAGAACAGCTATTGAAAGGAACTGGTTCAAATTTAGCTTGAGGAGGAAATTTTAGAGTGACTGGAAAATCTTTATCTGCATCATCACTTTTTGACAGTCTGGTATAATAAGCTGGTAATTAAACTACAGGAAAGGTAGCAGTTACAAGGATGTTAATAATCATGTAGCAATTCCAAGCTTTGACTGCATTTGTATATTAGAATGTTCTTTTCCTGCAAAGGTGTGTGTTTTTCATATTGAAGATTGTGAATTGGTAAAGTGAAGCTGTGCTTAGCCTTTGACAAATAAATAGAAGCTACCTAAGCGTTAGTTTACAACAACTTATGTTTGTTATAAATATAATGGGACAACCTCATAGATTTTAGGCTAGTTTGCACTAATTTAGAGTCTGACACTTTGTTCTAGAACTTCAGGAAGTATTAAGAAAATACACAGAATCTAGAAGAAGGCAGGAACAGCAAGTATTGGTTAATTGAAAAGTTAGTATGGAAAACATTGAGGGTGAATAAGATAAGCTAAATGTTCATTTAAAAGTTCTAGAACGTGGGACAAGGCATGAGAACTGAAAAAGTTCTAAAAAAGGCAAAGGGCATGAAAAAAGGTCCTATAGCAATTTTGTTCTGCAGTCTGATGGGAGTTAGAGTGGCCCCATTAAGGCCACTCAGGATTGATA
Organism: Charadrius vociferus; assembly: GCF_000708025.1. Taxonomy (NCBI): domain Eukaryota; kingdom Metazoa; phylum Chordata; class Aves; order Charadriiformes; family Charadriidae; genus Charadrius; species Charadrius vociferus. Next base: position 405,076 of record NW_009646736.1, read on the forward strand.
GAAATACTGTAATTTTTCCCTTCAGTACGGTTAAAAATTTGTCAAATTGCAGTTTTAGTTTGGCTTCAAATGTCACCTTGGGTATTTATTGTCCTTCCCCCTACGCACATTAAAATAGCCATATTCAAGTCCCTGCATGTATTCACATCTTCCCTAAAGTCTACACAAAGCTGAAAGGAGAATAGAGGGAGTTAATATGGGCTATAAACCTAGCAATGGGATACCAATTTACAGCTCAAACCCGGACACTTTACCGTGCTGTTTACAGAATGTACGTCCTGTGAAATGGAACTTAGCAGAAGATGAGTTGGTTTGAAAGCAGGTAATATGAGACAGAAAAAATGTTAGGAAGAAGAGATAAACACATTGAGGAGTTAAAGAATTTGCCTGCTATGCCTTCAGGAGATGGCATCTACTTCCGACAACTAAGACTACTGTAGTTCTGGTGGCATGTCGATGTTCTCATTTCCTCTGGATATTTGAAGTTATCTAAAGTGCTACCATCCAAGTTCAGCAAGCGTGAAGTCCATCCCCTGAAGAGCTGACATAGTGTTCCAGAAGACTACGTTTTTGCCTCTCTGAGTGTAGAAAAAACGGTCATAAAGAAAGGCCCTAGTTCAGCGGGTTGTACAGCAGCACCAATTTCACGATCTAATAATCTGAAGAGAGCGCTATACAATTTTCTCTTTGATGCAAGCCACGGTGCGGATGCTGATCTATCACCTTTCTAACAGGGTAACACTATGCTATTTCATGCTGTCATTTAGGGCCTGTGGCCCACTTGGGCAGGTTTGATCATCCAGTATCTTACTAGTAGCCAAATAAAAACTGGTTTATTGCTTCCGGGCCTCAATTGCTCATGCAGAATAGGAGGGATGAGAAGGATTGTTACGTTTTTAATAGCAGGGATGACACTGAGAGCATTCTCACAAAAGAAATAGGGCAGAATCCTAGGTATTTTGGAATCATGTTTTTATGATTCATTAACTTTTCCACTGAAATCTTTGTCAAAAGAATAAAATAAGTGTGAGGGGGAAAAAAGCCAAAGGTAAAACATAGCAGTTTACCTGCAAACAGCAGCCCACCATTTAAATGTAAATGTAAGATTGCATTGCCTATGCTTTTAGAAAAGGAAGTAGTTTATGGTGAATGGATGTGGAAAGCTTCAACTGTAGTTATGCTGGAGGCATTAATCTCTCTATCTGGTTAGCCAGAATCTGAAATGGTACACTAAATTGTGGCTTACACCTAGTGGTTTTCATGCCTTTGGAAAAAGACATCAAAAACTAATTCAAAGACAGACTTCACAAAATGAAAAAAAAATTTTTTTTTGCTGTGTTCCTGGTTTAAGTTTGTTGAAATTTTGTCTTGGCTAAAGGCAAAATAATTATTCACCATTCTATACATTAATTTTAACTGTATCTTTCCCAATTTAGATCCAATGTTGAGGTTGAAACCCTGTGCTACAGTCATTAAAAACTTGCAAAATATTTGCTAATTTCCTTGTACTTTGCTGACAATCTCATTAATGCTATATATAAAAAAAATCTCTGCCTCTGAATTCTAATTTAATTACATAAAGTAATGTCTTAGATGAAAGATCCAAACCAGGTAATACAAAAGAAGGATAACAGTACTCCGTAATTCATGTCACCGCGGAAGATGAAAAGGCAAACGCCTAGCAGGTGTTATCTCATTGGTAAACATTACAATGGAGTGAGAATCTTATTTTCGTTAAAAGGAAAACAATAAAAAGACTAACACAGAGTTAAGCACTCTGCTGTGTATTCCAGCAGATGATTACCTGAATAGTGTTGCTTTCTTTATCTTTTTTGAGATTCAACATACTATTGTGCATAAAATCATTGTGTTTGTGAACATTGAAGAGTACAGTTTTCAGGTAAATTTTATGGGGAAGTTATATAGGTGGTACCTAGTCAGCCAGCAAGGAATTTGGGTGGAAGATCCCTGCTCTTGCAAAAAGTACTGCAGGATTGCTAAAGAGAATGTGCTGTCAAGACTTGTTATACAATTCGTTCCAAAGCACATCCAGGAGCACGACCACAGTAGGACGTGACTGCTCAGACGTGAGTCATATCTCCTACCAAATTACCATCTTCATTTTCTGCCAGACACAAGTCTTTTATACAGGTGTCCATCAAAAGGCTATTTTGATGTGATTAAGAGAGATTAACGTAACGTAACATGGTTTTATCTCGTGATCTCCCACTGTAAAAAACAAGCAAGGTTTGTAATACGTTTAAAAGAAATATTGCTTTTGAAATAACAATTAAGAGCATGTACCTCTTATGGAGCCCAAAATAAGATTGATGTCTCTTGCAATTTAAGAGCATGACAAAAGCAGTGAGTTTAAAAGCAGAGGGTTTCAGCATTAAGGCTTCGAATATCAGAGCTGAGGAACTAGTTGCACGTTTTCCATTATACTGGTTAGAAAATGTAAGGTTACATATACTTTCAGGGTTCCAAACTGCATTCTTAAATAGGAATTACAACATTATACACAAATTATAAGGGACAACACAATAGACTGTCAGCAGTATTAATTCCCGACATTTTAGCTATTGGGCTTTGGTTGTCTTCGTAATGCTATTTAAACAAATACAGTTCTTTCCCGACCTTCCATGTGATTCTTCCTGCTGCAAAAGAGCCTTTTGTTTAAAAAACTTCCCGATGATTAGAGAACACATGTATTTATTATTCAGATGGTTCATTTATTAAGAATAAATAATTTAAGTATATTTTCTTTTGTTTAATTAACCTATTAGCAGTTGTGGAATATATGGAAAGTAGTGTTTATTTTTATACTAATTTCTCAGGCTGTTTTTTCTATTCTACTTGATGGCCTCCCTACTTATTTATTAAAAGCTCTTGACCTCAGTAAGTCTCTAGAGAAATGCTTACAGACTTCTAGAGAATCAATGCGGTAGCGGGTGCAGTAGCAAAATGTTGCATTGTTCTGCTCAGGTTGTCTCATGTTCAAGGCAAGTTTAAACCCATGGAGCAAAAGAGCAAACACTGAGGAAGGCCCTAAGCCTAGGTCAAGCTTGTAAAGAAACATAAATTACATCAATGTCATTGCTGCTGCATGTGGCACACATAAACCCTCTTCCTTTATATGACTAGCAAAATCATGACTTCCATTCTACCAAAAAAGTGGATACTTACTTCTCTACCCTGTGGTTGCAATACCAGGCTTTTATGTATCACATTAAAATGCATGCTCTATAATGCCATCTTTTAAATCTATTTTCTTCTTTAAAACGGCATATACGCTCTTTTCCCTTTTGTTTTCCCAACAGGAAAATATATTGTCGTTTTCTTTGGTAATACATAAAGTTCTAAAAGTAATCAAATCTAGATTCCTGTGGCTTAGTTAGTTATTTTTAACTGTACATTAAGTTTAAAGTTGTTTGAATTATGGCTTTAGGCACCCAGTCAGGTTATGTGCTTCCCATTTTTGGTGTTATGCAAACATGTCCTGAAATAAAGCAATAAAGAAGAGTGAACCTTACACCCTGATCCTATAACAAGTGCCACAGTGGGGTTTGCTATAGAATCTGAATTATGTATATTTATGTACTGAAGTCTTTTGCATGGATGGCAAAGTGACTTTTATAACGTTGAAAAAGAATCTTCTTTCATGATTTCCTTTATTTTTGATGCTTAAGTTGTTTTTTAATTAATGAAGTCTAATATATCCTTAATTACTTGTACCTTATTACTTATTATTCTATTACAATAGAGTAATACCATGTTGTGCCTGAATATTACTGCTAAATTATCTCTTCTTTGTTACTTAGAAAAACTGATATTCGCCATGATATTAATTTTTTTTATATATTTTTCAGAAAATATGATCATCATGGTAGTTAAAACTCCCAGCTAAATATCCTGATATATCATGGGGTTGTATTGACTGTGACCTTGGAGCTACCCAAGTTTCTTCAGCAAACTGTCTGTCAGGGTTAAATCCTCTCCTTCAGCAGTATCTTGAATTCATACTGGGGAAATTATGATTAAAATAATCTTTACATCTCTAGACTCAAATGGCTCTTTCTGATTGACTGCCTCTGATGCCAGGTCCATGTCAATAATTCTCAGTGAATGCACGCTCTGACCTTTTCCCCCTTGTTTTAGAATTTCTATTTTACAAGACCAATAAAACATGTCAGAACAACGTGGTGGCTCTGGATGTGTGAATGGATGAATCTCGGGTCAGAGGTAATCCTTCAGCAATGTCCTGTTTGGGACTAAGCAATACATTTCTCTACTTGCAATGGTTCTGTCAAAAATGTATATAAGCAGAAATTGAAAGATACGCTCCTTCAATTACACAGTGACTAAACAGAAAGAGTAAAATGAGTAAGGGATTTTCAACTTGCTTTCTTAAACCCTGGTAAAGGCTGTAGAAGTTAATGGACACATCTGGTTGCAAAGCAGCATAAAATGTAAGTCCTAATGGCAATTATTTACTTTAAATTTCTGCATAGTGCTACATCATTATTGTTTGTAAATATTTCTATCCATCGACATCCATCACCTGTATAAGACACCACCAGAAGACTGTAGAATACCCAGGCTGTCAAGTCCATAAACAAATGCATCAGGTACGAAGGAGAACAATTTTTGATTAAGGTACTGGAGCTGAAATTATTTTTTGATTCTGACACCAATATAATATTGTCTATAATATTGCCTGTCAGTGAAGTCTCTTCATCTGTTGTACTTCAGCTCCCTGCCTGTGGTATTGGGGTAACATTAGTCCCTTCTCATTTCTGTTATCTGTCCTTTTTATTTAGCCTATAAGTTGGCTGAGGAGATGTGTCTTCCTGTACAGCGCACCTACCTTGCCAACCTGCTTTCTAGATACCACCACCAAAGCAGATGTGTTATGAACTGTTAATAATAGGCTAATACTTAAAATTGGAAAACATTGCTTTTTAGCTTTCTCAAATTCTTGCTAATTCACTGTATGAGAATACCCTCCTCTGAATTGTGTTGCTGTGTTTATATATAAGCTATTTCAGTGTGTTGGTCCATAGGTCATATTTCTAACCTTTCAGAAAGTGGGATGTTGCATTATGGACTTCTGCTGCTGCTTGCCACGTTTTTTGTTTGTTTGTTTTTAATTAGCAAACTAAAATCCTATAGATTTCAAAGTTCTCTCTATGCCTTTGCAATCTGTCAGTCTGACTGCTTTAAATGTGGACGACTTTGGCCAGGACCACGTGGCTTTAATGTAATTCCCATTCATGTTGATAGTTTAGCCTCTCTGCACTATATTTAATAATTGCCTCCAGGTGATGGATGTATTTAATAATTGCCTCCAGGTGATGGATGTTGGGAACTCAGCACAGCAGTGCACCTTTAAAAAGATCAGCTGCGGTGTACCCAGCTGGTTTCACAAGAAGGGTAGTGGTGTGCTCCCAGCTGGGTGTCAGAAGGGGCACGGTCAAACCTCTCATCATACACTGAAAGGCCTTTTGAGCTGTTTTCAGGAAACCCTTACTGTGCTTACGTAACAAACATTGTTTTGGAACATTCAGCATTTTGGGGATGGAGGAGTTTCCTCCTGACTAATGTAAGTGACATAATAGCTGAATTTCTCACCAAGAAATCTTCTGTAGAAAGATGAAAAACAACTGAATGCTGCCAAAAATTATTTTTTCTGTGTGTAGTTTTCTGGTATGCCAAATTATTTTGCTGCTGATTTTCCCTAATTTTTCTTTATGCCTGTTCCATTCCACTTCACAATAGAGATTGCAGGAAAGCAGATTCCGTAACTAACTAGATAAGGAACCAAAAAGAGCGTTAGAAGTTGGTGCCAACCAACATAACTTGAATTATTTTTTTTTTTTTTGTCTGGATGAAGTGGAACAGTAAATGTGTATTTCCAGCCTCCTTCTTTAGCAGATGAAGTGTTGCATCTTAGGTTTGGAAAAGGGCTCGGGTTCTTGTCTCTGTGTCCCATCCCACTTTTTCTGTGTGTGTGGTTGGAAGGAGGAGGAGGGAATCTTGCATTCCATCTACTCAAAGCGATTTGCTCAATGAGTCACACGTCTAGCAATACACGTAAAGATCACGGAAAGGAATAATGGTGAAGACCCAAACCCAAATGATTTTACCCACTGACTGTGGTGTCTTCTGTCTCAGCGCTACGTGGGGTTACGTAGGACGGATCCTGGCCTTGCTCCTTGGCATCCGGTGTGCAACCAACACTCCTACCGTTTCATTGGAGCAGCCCGAGCTTGCTCTCTGTCAGAACGACAGCCTTCACAAAGTCAAGTGATCAACGAGCATATGTGAGAGTTGGGAGCACCCGCTTTCCAGAATTAGGTGGCTTTGATGGGCAGTTTATGGGATAGAGCACAAATAAGACAACAGTTGAAGCAGGGAGGGAACTCTGCATGGTGTAAGCTCCCCTGCAGTGATTCCTTGTAGCTTTCATGGCTCGAATGTAGCTACTATGTTACAGCTAGCATAGTTTACACTCTTGCAGCGAGTGTCCTCACGTTTGCCGGTGCTTTCCTTCCAGAACACCTCAGACGGCGGCAGTCCGAACAGGAGCCTCCCCTGGGCGCGCTTTCCGAGCCCCACCGCACAGCTTTCCCCGCCTTCACCGCCCCATCCCGCGTCCCCGCAACGCTCCGAGCCTCGCCGGCTCCCTCTCTAAGGTTTGAAGTCTCGTCCATTTCTTTGCTTTACCAAAACCTTCGCAAGTTGTCTTCTTCCTCCCACAACATCACCTCGTGCTCTCTCCCCTCGCTTCCCACCGCGGCTTTCCAAGCTCTCCTCTCTCCCCTCCAAATTTACTGCGCTGTTCCTGGATCCTCTCTGGCCTGTTCCTTTCTTCCAGCCCCCCCCCCGGTGCCCCCTGCATCCTT
>NW_009646736.1:412728-454833 GCF_000708025.1 Charadrius vociferus
GGCCCGCCCCCGGCGCGGGGGCGGCCCCCGCCGCTCGGCGGTTCGCGCGTAGGTTGGGGTCTGCCGCTTCCCAGTAAACGGTCAGGAAGGGCTGAAAGGGGGAAACGGGAGAAGGCGATGTCAAGTTTTGTGGGAGGCCGTGACATCAGGTCGTCCGGAGCATCCCCAGTCCGCTCTCTGCTTCCCCCTTTACCCGCCACCCGCGGGGAAGCGCAGGCTGGCGCAGGGTCACCGGGACTCGCTGTTCCGCAGCGCCGGCGCTGCCGCGCTTCCCGCGCCCGCAGGCTCCTCACGCCGCCCGTTCGAAAAGGCGCTGCTGTCCCCGGCCTCGCAGGGTCGTCTTTCCTTCGGTTGTTTTCTTTTCTCTTGACGTTGTCTTTTTGCAGGTCTGGTCTGACTTTTTAGCCCCAAGTTTGAAGAACTTAGTTTTGAGAACTTTGCCTCAGTTGATTTTATATTATTTAAAAGCAGTTCTAGTCTTTTTAGTTTTATATGAGGCTTTACCTTTTATTTTACTTGTGTGTGAGAGAAAGAATGGAAAACTTGAGTGTGTTTTTTCTTTAAAAAAATACCAGCTTGAGTCCTAACTTTGAGAGGAAACCGATTCCTTCCAGCATACATTGCCTTAACTTTCTTTAGATTAACCTGTATGAATAGCAGAAAGTAACTGTAGGAAATGAATTGCTGCTTCTGTTACTAAACCAACATATACCTTGAAGTTCTGGTGGGATACGATGTTTTCTATGCAGATTACCTGTATGGTATAACAAATACTATGAAACGTTTTGATGGGGGGGGATTATTGTCATCCTGTTTAATTCCTTATGTATTTTAAGGTTATTGTTTCCCTTTCTTTTGACAAGCATGCGAGTTTTTAGTTCAGGGGGGATGTCTTTTTAAATGCTGCAGGTAGTTCATCAGACAAATCTGAATTGTTTTCTTGTTGGATTCTACTTTGTTTTTGACCACTGGAGGGCTGCAAAGAGCATTTTTGGGTAACAGTAGCTGCAATTTACCAGTATTTAGTGTTTAAAAATAGACATTTTAAGGGTATTTATATTGATATTTAAGTGTTTTAAGTTTTCACTTATTATTTTACACACCTTCTTTCTTACTATTAGATACCATCAAAGACAATAGTGCAGGATTAATAAACGAATTAACATATCTTGGCAGTGTATGTGGTTAGTATCTCATATACTTACTTCTGTGGACTATTCCTCCTCCCACACACCTGATCAGTAGAGGAAAGAAAAAAGGGGTTAGTTCAATAAGAATTTGGTGTTGCTTTCTCCTTGCTTCAAGCGTCCTGTTGTAGAGAGTAGCAAAAACAATCTAAGATAATGATTTCAAATCTTATCCTATCTCATCTACGTTGCTGTGCTCTGCTGCTCCTTGTTTTAAAAACAAAACCAATTGCCCCTCCTTTCTCCACATGTTTTTAAGGATGAGGAGAAGGATTATGGAAACAGTCCTGGTTCTCACCATTCGCTCAGTAGAAAATCACAATTACTTCCACAAAAGTAGCCCTAGGCTGCAAAAATTTTTTTTACCCTTCATAGAAGGAAAAAACCAAGACTCTGAAGTTTTCCATGGAAAAACAAACGTAAGAGGTAATGCTACAATGTTTAGTAGGTTCTAAGTTACAGAACTTAATCTGTGTATTAAACATTCATATGTAATTTGTGGCTTTGTTAGCTTTCTAGCAATTTGTTGACCCTGGGATCTTTGTCATAGGTTCCAAATAAATAACCGTTTTGGGCAGGAAAATGTTTTGGTTTTTTTTTTTTTAAAGTATTTTCAGACAGCTTTGTTCGATAAGACAGAGAGGTGCAAGTTCTGGTTTATTGGAAATGCATTAATGATGTCTGGAAATTGCGTGAACAGTCTCTCATGGTCTTCAGTTATGTAAAATAGAATTTGCTGAAGGGTAATTTTTTTTTTTCTTCCCCAGCACATTCAAAATTCATAGGTGCATGTGGTCGCAGACAGGGAGAAATTATACCTTCAGCGTTTCATTTTCTGTCTCTCCACAAATCTGTGCATAAGATAAGGCTAATCTTTTAAATTATTGATTATCTTATTCTAGTATTTACTATTAAACTACTCGGTGATGTCCTGAAAAGGTTGCCATATCCAAATTCCTTGTGAGACCCAATTAGTCAACCTTTCAAGTTTGACTGTATTTGAACTTCATCATTAACATAAACATCGTTTTCATCTTAATTTTTAAGTACAGATGAAAGCATCTGAGTGATCTGAATAACTAAGAATATTTGATTCCAATTAAATTAATTACATGGGCAAAACTTGAAGTCTTAGTCATTCAGGACACTTCCAAATCAATGGAACATTCAGTCCCACTTGGCAAGTCTATATGTGAATACATCTGATACGACTATCAGCAGTAGCAAAACAACTAACCCAGGGAGACAGGGCCAGCATATTGTGCATAAAAGAGAGCTTAAAGCCTGGGGGGGGGGAGAAATTGAAGGAAAATCTGAGGATGTGCTAGACAGATCCCAATTTCTGAATTTTTCTGCATAACACTGGTTACTTGTAACATTTTTTCACAGTAAATTATAATGAAATACTTTTCCATATCAGTTCAAAGGAGAGAGATAAAAAAAAACCCTTCTTTTCATCCTCATCCAAAATACATGAGAAGTTATGTTTGGCACACTGCTTAGGCCAGAAGCTGGGGGATGAAGTGCTTTCTGTCGTTTACGAAGAAACCTGGAAAAGACATGTATGTGGTATCATATTTCCGTTTTTCTCATCAATAAATGGAGATAGGAATATTTCTTTTCAAGAATGCTCCTTTTTAAAAAATTGTTTTGATTGAAAAGCAATTCATGCAAACTGACTCTTCTGTCTCAGAGGATAAAAGATTCGTCTGATTATGAAGTCTGGGTGTCAAGATAATGAAATGATTCAGAGGTCTCAAAAGACAAAAATTGGAGTATTTGATAACTGCTTTAGTATTCAGGTATTTCTGCATAGAAGACCGACAACTATATTTAAGTTGTCATTACAAAGCTAGAGAATGTTTGCCAGCCATAATCATACTGTTACCAGTTTTAATTGAATTATTTGGAAGGCTACCAAAACTGGGAACCTAAGAGCTTCAGAGCTTTCAAAGCATATTTCAATTGTGAGCAAAGTGTGCGCCACTTAAAGAACACCCCGGAAGGTATGTCTTTTCTCACCCAACAGTAAGTGGCGTGAGACCAGTGTGGAGTCGTAGTTCTGTCGCTTTTTTCCCTTCAAGGGACAGACCTCGGAGTTTGAAGGTGGTATCTGTATCTGGCTAGACCTTCTCATGGCCAAATTGCACACTTGAAAGTGGCCTCAGTTTTCTTCTTCTGCCTATTAATGATTTGGAGAAGTATGTGAAAGCTGATTAGAAGCTCTCAGAGGCGCCATCACCTTGTTTTGATTATTTACTATTTAACTGGAAGAATTTATTGATGATCCAGTACTCCTGTGCATCCATTAGGCATTAAAATAGCAGAGTGCAAATTACTAGTTTTATGTAATTATAGCTTGGTGTGTTATGAAACAGATGTTATTCCTAGGGCTCTTGAAAATAAAAAATCATGATGATGTTATTTAATATCTGATAAAAATGTTAGAGGGCAAATTTTCTCATACACTTTTTGTGTATCAGATTTTCTATGTCGGATTGACAGGATGTTTTGGGAAAGTAATTTCAAAAGTCTAATTCCAGCTTCAAATAGGCTTTCTTTCCGCCTTTTGTACGCATGTTGTTGGTCTCCTCTTGGTCCTCATTTTGACTTAGTTGCCTCAAAGTGATTTGTTTCTGTTTCTTTTGTTTCCAAGAAGGTTATATTAGAAGGCGGCAAATAGCTTGCCTGGCTCCTATAGAGTGTCTGAGTGGTGTAGCTAGCACTTCATTTAGTAGAGAGAGCTTCCCTACTGTGAAATAAGGAATGGGAAAATGGAAGATAAAATGTATTGTTTCTATAGCAAGCTAATTGCTAGTGTCCAGGGTAGTTCCCTGTTGTCCATAGCCTGTTTTTGCACATATGGAAAATAATCAAGTTCTGATATTCAAAACATGTTTAATGTCACTTAATGTTGTGTAAGTGTAATTTTAAAAGACAAATTGTGAAACCCTATAGTGGTGAGATTCGGCCTGGCTCGAATTTACAGTTTGTTTTTCTGTGGAGAGGACCATAAACTAAGTGTAGCTCTTAGAGACTTTTTTAGCCCTCAGGTATTCTTAAAAAAGAGGAGTCTGAAAAGAAGAGGTAGGGCATACATACAAAGGGATCTTTGACTTTCCTCTGTCTTTCCTGGTGATTGTGCTCAAGTGGCAGTTTCTCAGTCTCTTACATGTCTTATCCCTTTTGATTTATTAAACCAAAATTATCAGAAAAAATAGTCTTCAAACAAGTTGCAATCGGTTTTAACGGGATACTTTAGAGGACAGTAACAGAGTTGGAAATTACATTTTCAGCTGGAGAAAAATCTTTGAGTTTGGATGTTGCACTTCAAGTAGAGTCTGGACCAGCTGGAGTTGGTTCCAATAGAGAACAGTGAGATTGATAAGGCTAGACAAAGTGACCTGACATGCTGAAGGAGTTGTTAGCTGAATGAAGAAGAATGGAGGGACATGCAAACAGTTTTCAGGCATATAAAAAGCTCCTGCAAAGCAGAGGAGAAAATCATGTTCTCCATGCTCTCTGTGGGTAGGACAAAAAGTAAAGACCAACAGGAAAGGTTCAGAGTAGGCTTTAGGAAAAGCTGCTTTTATGATATTTTAGTGCCTTTAACTGGAGGGCTGTGAGAACTATTTGGAACAATATTAGCATATTAGCAATATTAGATCTTGTAGCAGGGAGGGGAATGGATGCAGTGGCGTCCTGAGGTCATCGTAAAACCTGAGTTTCAAACTACCCAGAAAACATTTCGTAGAGGAGAAAGAAAACACTTGGAAGCAATATGGACATTTAATAAAATGCCTTATCACCTGAGGTTCTGCTTCAGGCACGTTGTGCCATTCCTTGGCTTCTCTACAGTTGCTGACTGCGGAGTAGCAGCCCTCATGCAGTGGCAGCTGCTGCAGCTGTCCCTCTTGGGGATATTCCCACACTTATTTATGTGTTCTTCTAGGTATGACCCTTCTGTCGTCAGAAGGTATAGTGTTTGACAGCGATGTGAAGTAGTATCTCCTCTTCTGCTATTCTCTATAGTAGTCCACTGAATCACAATCTAGCAATAGGTGCTTGAATCAATTATATAGACTCTTCACATCTTTGATACCAAACAAACAAGCAACTTTATTCAGCTAATCTCCAAAGTGTTCTCTGTGGGAGAAGCTGTAGGGTGTTTTATGTGCTAAACCTTCAGATGGATTCAGCAAATGATTGTACAGCTTCATGAAAGGAGAAAAATATTCAAAATGTGCATAAAATACAAAGGCGCTACCTCTTTTTGAAGTGGTCTTATGTAACCTGCTCCTGGAGGCTGGGACACTCTCCAGGAGCAGCATTGTATGTGTTTTTATTCTTTTCCACAGTTGGCTGTTGTCAAAGACAGGGCTACTAGCTTCAGCTGTCTCTTGTTCTGCTGCAGGGGCACTCTGCCTGTGGTCTTCGCCAGACAGCCCAGTAAACGTGGGGGGTGTGACTTACGAAATTGGCTTTCTTGCTGAACACAAATTGTGGTGTTTTGCTATGGGTTTTATGCTGAATTTTAAAGAACATCCTAGCTTATTTGAGACTTGGCACACTTTTTTCATTTCTGTGAACGCAAGCTTTAAGTAGCATGCTGGCAAGCCCATATTGAATCCTATATGTGTACCTTTGATAATTGCAGCTGAGATAGGAGGGTGACTGGGAATCTGGAACCCCAGTCTGTTAAACTTCAGAATCAGAGAACAGGTGAACCTTGTTGACAAATTTGAAAAGTGTGAGTCGAAGTAATAAGTGTAAAAAGAGAAGACAGTTTGAAAAGAACTAGAGGTGGAAAAAAGAAGCATAATGTCAAACTTCAGAAAGGCATTTGTTGTATCAAAAAGAAAATATTCTCTGACTACAGTTAAAGTTTGTGGTTTGATCCTGTTAGACTTTTATCTATGAGTTTAAGTATGTTGTGATTATTTAAAAATAGAAAAGTTGTCATGATTTGGAAAGGGTGTTTGTAAAAATAAGTTACAGGGAATTTTGCAAGAGGCATTTGTGGCGTGATTTGAAGAGTTGTTAAATCTGTCACTCTTCATAGAGGCAGGGTTACTTGTCTGTCACTTTACAGTGTAATATATAAAGCGCTTTCTGTGGCATCATACACTTCCCTGTACTCCAAGTTACTTCTTGCAGAACAGCATAACAGGATGTCTGGTGTATGATTTATGTAGTGTTCAGAAAACGTGTATAGAAGTATGCATATATGTTTGCTCTATATTTATTTTAAACAGATTTAATTTTATATACATACATATGTGCCTATATAGTTAACTGTGGGGTATAAGAAATTATACAAATATGAAAGAAAACTTCACAATTCGTTTTGCGTTCCACATCTTGTGAGGCTGCAGCGTGCCAAGATCCTTGAATAGGATGTGCAAGACTTGCTGGGTATGCTTTGATACCATTATTTCTTCAGAGTAAACCCTACTGTTCAAAGGAAAAAAAACCCTGAGCCTTCATTTCTGTGTTGTTTACAGCTTCATGAACTCTGTTCATGTAATCTGGTTTCTTCTGAATGACTGTGAAACTGTAGAGTGAGAACTTGTGTTTTCAGTTTTATATTCATCTGGGTATTTAAGCATGCTAACAACTACACCCAGTTGGAGAGAATTGTGCACATTGACTGTGGGGCTTCAAGCAAGCATCAACAGGATGCTTGTAATGCTCGAGTGTTTTGTTTCCTTTTATGAACTGCAAATTTACTGTATAGATTAGATTAATATATAGATTAATATAGATTAATGAGGGGAATTCAAATATTGAAAATATTTAAGTGTAGATTTCTAAAGTGTACCTTAGGAGAGTTCATTCTAAATGACTTCCTATTTCTTTTGCTGTACATGTTGCAATAAAAATGAATATGATGACTGCTTATAGCTGTTGAGTAAGGGAATGAGTTATTAAGAATAAGTTGTTAAAACATTAAACGTCTAAACTACAAGCAACTTCTTGATAGAATCAGTATAAATGCTCTAGTCAGAAGATGGATATGTATGTCTAACTACATCAGTTAATTTGACATGTATCATTCTCAATAACTGACATTTTAAAAAAAAAGTTCAATGTTTAAGCCACATTGAATCTAAATGGGATTATCCCCTCCCTGCCTCCTGAAATCCTACTTCATGTGAGAGATGGACAATTCTTAAAATCTGTCTTTGAAGAAATTGCTCTGGTTTCTGTAACAATCGTTTAGTTCTGTTGCTTGGTGGCAAAATATTCCTGCTTTTGGCTCTGTGGTATAGTTGGGGTCTGTATGAGATGTTGAAGCTTGGCAGCAATGAAGCAGACGGTAAAAATGGTACATGTTTTTTTGGCCCTTACGGAACTGAGTGTCCTCAAGATTGTTCATCTGGAGTGCAAGTTGTCCAATATATCATTTAGGACTACTGGACTATGAAAGAGGATTTTGCCTATTATCTAAAAGCATTTTTTGGAATTGGATATAAGAAGTGTATGTGCTGAATTACAATTTATTTTAATATGACTTCTCTCTGTATTGATTGTAAAGATGGTTCTGCATGGAATTGCAGTTTCCTAGTGGTTAATGCTGTTATTTAGATGTTTGGGCTTTGTATGTGAAATCTTGACCCTGGTTAAATCAATGCGAGATTTGGAGTGTATCTCAGTGGAATCGGGGTTTCATCCTTTGTGTGTTTTAGTATAAATGTAAACAGTTCTTTCAAAGCTTTTAATGTTCTTCCACTAATAGTTACCTTTAGCCAAACAGGAGGAATGTTTGATTTGATCTCTTTCACTTTATGGCTTCCTATGGTATAACTGTTTTCATTGAGTCAATAGATCAATTCTTGTTTCTTTTTTTCTTTTCAAAGTGCTTTTATTCAACTTAAAACTATTATGTGAAGTGTTGACCAAGATGGCTGTCCTACAGATTTAACTATGGTAATTCTTCACCATGTTGGCTTTCAAAATACCTGTAATGAAGCAGTCTGTTTTCCTCTCGTTTCCTCATTGACTGTGTTCCATCCCATCCCCATGATTCCTGTCTGTTACTAGTTAAATACTGTGAGTGAAGACAAGCAATGCTTTGGTTTCCCAAGATTTCAGTTGTACTCATTTTGTCAAACTGTTTTTTGTTGCTGTTTTAAGTCAGACTAATCACTTGAAATTGTGTATCCTACATAGGGATAGTGCTTTTCAGCTTTTCTCATAACAATTATGAAGAATGGCATTTTATTTACCTTACTGCTAGTTCCCTATACATATCTTAGGAGAATTAAAATGAAGTGGGACACCTTTATTTTACTTGAAGAAAATTGCCATCAAATGGAAAAATTGTAGTGTTTTCTGATCAACATTCATCCATCAGTCGTTTGCTAGCAGATTAGAGTAAGTAAAATATGTGAGAAAAATTGGACTCTTATTTTGAGACTGATTTCTTCTTGCTTTCTGACTTGACTAGATTTTCTTCTCACTGAAGTATGCATGTGCTTATAAATACTGCGTGTGTATGCATGTGTTTCTGCATGTGCTGCACGTGTCTCTGACCATTATCAGCTTATAAAGATTTAATGACTAGAGAGATTTTTATTGACTTAAGATATTTGCTTTTTTTCCCTTAAAACCCCAGCTTCTGAAATCAAGTGACTAAGGAATTGTAATCTTTATTCCTTAAAAGTTAATAAACTCTACTTTTAATATGAAGGAGAAGTGAAAAGTTAATGCAGTTATACCACAAAAGATTATAAATGCAAATTAAGTAATGAACATTGCTCTTAAACTTTGTGGGGTTTTTTTTCCCCCCTACACTTGATTGTTTGAAATGCAATGAAAATATGACTGTAGCTGGAAAACATCACTCCACCTTGTCTGTTACAAAATTGCACTAATTGGGTTGAATTTCTCGGTTCTAACTGGAGCTTGCAAAATATGGGTTTGTGAAACAAAGTTAAAATAGTCTGTGAGCTGTCATGGTTTTTTGTGCGCTAGACATTGTTGGCTTCTAAAATCTGTTTTGGAGTTAGTTTCACAAAGGCTACTAGCAGAGGTCAATATATGACAGAATGCACTGGCAATTATATTTGAGGTATTTCTGAAGAAACTGTAGAGCAATCTTATTTGAAGGGCTTTTTTCCCTTTTCTTTTTCAGAGCTACTTAAAAAATTTCTGAACTACAGTTGAACAGATGGTATTTGCCATTGTTGTCAGTCTTAGGAAGAAAAAATGAACTTTTAAGATCTTGGTTAACAGAATTTTAAATTCGTGTTGAGAAGTAAAACCTAGAGAGATTTAAATCAGTGTGATTTATGCTAAGCTGTTTTAAAAAGTCTGCATTACGATAGTAGTCTATAGATGTAGCTAAGGTAGACTCACAAACTGTTGATTTTGTCATAAATGGAAGATCACTGGATACTGTAGTTGGCTTCCATCTTTTTCTTCCTCAAAACCAGCATAAACAGTATAGATGCATAAAACAAAGAACAAAATGCAATTATTTCAATGTTTTGCTGAAGCGAAAGGCACAAGAGAACACACACAGTTCTTGAGACTAAATAAGTTGAAGAGTAATATTTCAGGGCTTATTTTGGGAAACTGATTTCTTTTCTTCCCTCTGCACTCCGCCTTTAACTGTAGTCTTTGATGTCGTGGGGTCTGTGGTCCGCTTCCAATGACTGCAAAAATAATCAAGAAAAACAAGTCTATTTTCAGTAGGCTTGTATTACCATTCAGCTGTCCATCTCTGAATTTTCAGAGATCCACCAATCAAAAAGTATTGGAGCTACTTGTGAAGAGTAGCAAAAATATCTGAGAGAATATTTTTGGTGGAAATAACGTGACCTCAAAAAGTGTCAATCTGTTAGTTGGATATGGAACTGTTTCTAATTATAAAACATTTTGTCCAATATGAGTCCCTTCTTTTATACCTTAAATTTGATCTGTGTAGGTTTGAATATAAAATAAAAATTCTTACAGGATTCAACATGTCAGTCTTAGTAAACAAATAATAGTCACTGAACTAATTTGTAATTTGCAAACTTAAATTGTTCTCTGCATGCTTCCAAATGTTTTTAAACTTTAAAAAAAAAATATATACTTGAAGCCTCTTAAAGCATTATGGTAGGAGTTTCAGTCTTTTCACTAACAAGCTGGAAAAGTATACCTGTAAAAAGGGGATAAAATTTCAGGTGGCATAAGTCAACAATGTCATTTTAAGCCGGCTGTGGTCCTATATTAAGGATATGATTGAATACAGAGGTTTGGTTGATTTTGTGGTTTTTGGTTTGTTTTTTTTTTTTTTTTAAACTTGTCAGAAGTTTCCAAAAAAGCATTCTGTGTAATTTTTCTCACTTCAGATCTGTCTGAGAAAATTCCAGATCTGTCAGGAATTTTTTGCGTGCTTATGTATCGGGGGGACAAATGTTGAAAGTCTAATTATGTCTGCCTTTTGTTATGAAACTTGCTTCAAAAGCTATTAACCCTTACCTTATTCTGTGCATCTGGAGCTAAACCAACAATGGTAGGTTTTCTTGCATCATAGAAACAACGTGGGGATGCAGTGCTGGTTGCGCTCTGCAGGTTGCAGATCCTGTACTTAACGCAGGATTGCAACACTTAGCTGGTTGTGTTGGATTAGGAGGTAGCATGGAAGGTGTGTTAGGACAGAGGTGTCAACAAAATGTTATGTGGTCAATTTCTATGATGTTACAAATGCCTCTTTGTTTTCTTTTTTTCAAAGACCACTTCCCACAAACAGAAGTACTCTCCAGTAGCAGTGTCGCATTGTGCATCTTTCCTTTCTGCAAGGGAGCATCGGTTGGCACGTGGAATGCATGCTGGCTAAATGGGCAAGCAGAAAAACATGGTGTTTGCATGTCTGCAGGCTGCCTTCATGTCTCCAGAACACTTTACTGGTTCTTGGGGGTGTTAAAATGTATGAACAATATGTACACAAGTATTTAGTGAGGAGGAACTGGCGTGATGAAGATAAGCAAGGGTTATACCCAAGGAGAAAAGGTTAAGTTACGGAGTGCTTGGAGAAGTAAATTGACTGTGCAACTGAAAGGTGCCTTTATTTGGGAAGTACTTTCATATGAGATAATCCTGAAAATGGTAGTTGTGTCATAACTTTGGGGAATATTTACCTTTTTCCAAAGGCCAAAATGACATTTGACAAAATGAAAAGTTGTCTCTCTTGTTTCCTAGTCTCAAAGGGTATGTATTCCTTAAGCTATAGCGGAATTTACTAGGGGATAAATGCAGTAATCATTTCTTAAACCCTCCATTTGAATATGAAGGAAGAGCGAACCCATTCATAGTTTAGCTTAACCTTCTTTGGAAATATTTGGAACCGAACAATATAAATGCTTTCTGTGCAGAATAAGGTTGTGTATGAGGAAGTCTTTCACAATAGCCATTCCAAATACATCTTATTTTGTACAATAGACAACATTTAGTTACCGCAAGATCTCAGGTGGGGGTGGAGGGGGGAGCTTGGTATTTGGGTAAGCAGATGTTGGGAATTCCAATACTGCGGTTCCTAAGGCTTCAGTGCTTCCAGCATTACAAACCCCAACATACAGAAAGGAGCTGGGAGCCAAGAGCCTTGGTGTTCATGAGCTCAGTGTCCAAAGATTTCAGATTGATGGAAAGACGTTGAAATTCTGTAAGCTTTTGAGTATTTAGCCTTGACTGTATTTTAAGGAGTGGCTCTCATTGAGGCTGCAAATCCTAAAAATAAATTAGGACAAGTCAATAATGTGTGTTATGGAAAATTATAATCAGCTTCTGTTTCGTTGGAAGCTAATAAACCCAATATATTTTTGCAAGACTTGCCAATCTTGGGAGATTAGTGTTTTAGTGAAGACCTGAGAATAGGTAAGGCGTAAACTGGCATACAGGAGGAAAATAAATAATATTCTATCTTTAAGTTTACCTCTGTTCTAAAACACCTTCTATGAGGTGCCGATTGTAGCGTTATTGTAAGGGATTTTTGAGTTTGCAAAACGTTTCTTGGGTATCTTTTTCCAGATCTTGTCTGACCCAGTTCTTTTAGGCTGACTCCACATTAGAGATTTAACTAGTATTCCACATAAGGAATTACTCCGATATAAATTAGGATAATCCCAGGACACACTCTTGACCTTTTAACTTTGCTGCTGGAATGAGTATAGTGGCTATGTTGAACAAAGGAGGAAATTGAAGGCCAGATATTGTACAGGGGAGTTGAATCACCTGGGACTGGGAAAACACTGGCTATAATCTGCATAAAGGGAGCTATTTGCAGTCTTTTCATGTGTATAATGTGCTGCTATCTTTCTCAGCTGTTGTTGCATACACGGTAGGAGAGATTTGATGATGGGGAGGGGAGGCAAGCAAGGAAATGCATCGTAGGAACTTCCAGAAGAACAGTGCCCGTGGCCTGCTATTGGTGAATTATCTTGCCTTGTAACAGCTGTGCTAGTTCCTCCTCACAAAGGGAGAAAGGGGATAGGAGCATGTGGGGCACTGTATTCTATTCTTGCTTCCTTCTTTGCATCCCAAGAGATGTCATTGTACATTATAAGTCTCCAAAGGCTACGTAACTTTGAGCCAAAGGACTTTGCAGTTACAGAAAAGTAAAGTTCTTCCTGGTTGGCTTGTAATCCTTTGGCTACTTTCATGTTTGTTATTAAAATTACATCTCAAATCAGAGTTCTAAATGTAAAATTTAGTACGAACTTTCTGAACTGTGCAATATTTTCCTGATGCATATTATTGTATATAGTAAGTATCAACATTCAGCACCTTGTGAACAGTATGAGACCCAGGAAGTGGGGAAAAAAATTAACGAGAACCTGTATCCTTTCACATTCTCAAACATGTTAAGGTTAATGTTTTGTAAGGTGGGGCTTTGCTCCTAACTTAGTGCTTGTTGTTACAGGAATTGGATCTGAAATGTGTGTTAGAACAACTGATACAGCTTTCATTTCCTTAGTCGTAAGTCATCTTACGTTTGGTTTTCCCGTTATTAAACGGAACTAATTGCCACCAGCTTTGTATGACCCCTTAGATGGGTAATATGCTTTGTTCTAAGCTCTGGAGTGCACATAGCAAAATTCTGAGGGTGACTTCAGTCCTTCATCTGGAAGGCACTTCATATGCTTTTCAAGATACCTGTGTCAGAACAACAATTGGACCTACCTTGGGAGAAAGAGTTCTCATAAACATTGATTGGTTTAATTGTATAAGAGCTCCAGGGTCATGTGCTCGCACCACTGTTTTTTTTTCTTAGAGATGTGTTTGATGGAGAGTGAACATGATCACAGAGTTGCAGAAGAAGAGTGGAGATGTCATTGTCAGCTTATGTATCCAAATGGTTTCTATGGATAGCGTGACCCTGAAGATTTGCTGCACAGTTCACTGCAGTGGTTTAACTGAAGACAGTTTTGCTTCAGGAGAATTTCAATGCAGTATTTATTTTACAGTAAATGGGGGAAAAGGTTTGTACTTGTTCTTCTGGAGGGGGAAAACATTATTCTGAAGTATACATTTACTTCAGTGGTATATCAGCTCACATTGAAATCAATAGATCTTTTTATTAACTATAGAAGAGTTGAATAAGGCCCTGTGTGTAGACACTTGTTAATCTGCAAGTTTGCATGCAGAGGTTCGGAATGTCAACTAGAAATTATGTGGACCATGTTTCATAGCCTTTGTAGGAAACAATGTTCTGCACTTTTTGTGACCTAAAATAGAAATATAGTAGGTAGTACACTTGAAAACCCAACAAACCACGTAGGATCATGCTTCTTTGTGTTTGCAGAAGTGATGGAGAAGGTTTACCAGGGATATCTGCAATACTTTTATGTCTAGGTATGCATATGATAAAGTGAAACTTCTGTGTGACCAGTGAAACATCTGACTGCTGCTGGAGATGAGTATGTTCTATTAATACTAGGGAGTTAAGCTGAACAGTAGAGAAATAAAGAATGCTTTTGATGGGGTTATTTTAGAATAAATTCTCATCAGCTCCTGGCTGCAATATCTTAGGGTTAACTTGATGTTACTTATGAATTGCTATGTATAGCATGTCTAGCATGCCGCTGCATACACAATGTTTTTGAACATCACTGGAAATACCATGCAAGGGTAAAATTTGGCTTTGTACACTTACATGTGCCTCTGTTGAAATCCTGCTGTGCGTGCATATGAAAGGTATGAGCCGGCAGCCCTAGCAACTGTTATTCTCTGCTTATATAAGAAATGTGAAACAGCTAAGGACTCGTGGCCCATCTTGTTTTCCTAGCACTTACAGCAAGAGTTAAATGAGATTTGTCAGTTCTTCCTCTGTATTCAGACTGGGCTTCAATGTCACCAGTATCAATGATTTGTTTGTTTTTTTTGTTTTGGTTTTTTTCATTCAAAGTGGAGATATTGGCTTTCTTCTTACTATATTAAGACTATAAACTCGCTTTACGTATGCTAATGATTCACTTTTCCTGCTATAATTCTTGAACAAAGTGTCTTTTGTGAATTTGGGCTTGGGGTTTCAAAAGCATCTAGGTATCAAAATCTCTTTCAAATTGTAGGAATTGTTCCTGAATGTAACTAGGTATGTTTGTAGAATTAGCTCAAATTCCATTAAAGTTCTCTGTGTTCTTTCTTTCCTTTTCCTTTACAAGAAGGACAAATAATTTTTTTTCGAGTTCTTGTTAAGGGTATTAACTTCTGGATGGCATAGTACTGCTGAAGAGCTTTATTTGCATAACAAATCAGTAGAATGCAGTATTGATTGCTGTTCATGAGTACCAACATTCAATGAATAGCTTGGAAAGCTAATTAAAAGTTATAATTTATTCATTTTTTTCTATTTAATGTTTCTATTTCCTGTCAAATTGTGAACTTGTTTTTTGTCTTCATTTTTTAACAATAACTTGCCTTCTGTACAGTCAACTTTGCAGCCTCTTTGTGAATTGTTCACATGAAAAGTCATGGTAGGTGGGCTGAAGTTTCCTGGGGCTTGTTTATACCCTGTTTGTAACTCGGCTAAGTGTAATGAGAGCACATTTGCATATTTCATGGCTTGTTAACATTAGAGAGTAAATTTTTTTTAGTTTTAAAATTATAGAAAAGTGGAAAAGAACAAGAGTTGATTTACTTAAAAATTTTATCTTTACGTTAGTCAAGGTTGTAAATCTGTTTACAAATCTTGTGTCAAATTACTACCTGGCCAAGTAACATGGCTGCTAGTGATGTGTTGGAAAGTGTCTTTATCGCATTAGATTTACCCACCATTTAGTTTAGCAAACATATTTTAATGGGCAGGAGAAGAAAACAATGATGATATTGTCCCTGGTTTTAGAAGTCTTTGAGATGAATATTGTTTGAGGCTGTGAGAGTGTACTAGAAGGCATAGCTTTATGCTTGTCCTAGGCTCATATTTTTCCGATGTGGCTGGAAAATGCTGTTTAGCCTACCTAGACCTTTCTCTGTTCTCTTGTTCTTAAGATGCTGACAACCTATTCAGGTGACCTATTTAATTGCCAAGTCCTTTCAGTCAGTGATGCAGTTCTTGACTCTATGGAGTTCGGTGTAAGTAAGCAATAAAGCATTTCGCACAGGAGACCATTGTTGTCATTCCTAACTCATCCCAGTGAACTTTTGATTGCATCCTAACAAAAGTAATTAACATCACGAAGCAATTGGCAAGTGGGATATTAAGTGGGATTTATGAAAATAGCTTTTGCAGAAGGAAAATTGTGTTATTAAAAGACTGAAAAGGAGGTTGATGATTTATTCAACGCTGTGAGCTTAAGATGCTTACTGTTTGTTTGATAGACAAGGTTGTTTCTCAGCATGGTACTCCGTTCTGAAGAGAAGATGGATTTAAAAAAGTTTCATCAGCCATACATCTGAATGCTGCTGATAACAGGACAGAATTCACTGCATGCATTTTGTGCAGGTTTTTTGTGTTATAACTCAGAAACCTCTCATACAAAATGTTGCACCAGCAACTGAGGGAAATGACTCAGTCCAAGGCTTAGGCTTACTTAAGATGTATATATTGCTGATTAGAATTTAAATGTATTTGCTAAGTCTTTTATAAAAACTCTAGAAAAGGATTTTCATGCTGCTAGGTCTTTTTAAAGACATTTAGAGGAGTGACTTATGAAAGTGTTTGCCATTTTAAGTTGACTTCTTGAAGAAAACTAATACGATTGGAGCACTCAGAAATTCTACTTTAAAAATATTGTGCATCATTGCTACATACCCTTTATTATTTCTATGTATGTACATAGCTTGCATATTCTGAACATAAACATTATTGTATATGGAGTTCAACTGTGCTGTTCATTTCCCTTTAGAAGTAGATGTGGTGGATCCATAGTGCAATGGACTGATGATTAGTTTTTGGCAACTTTTTCTGTAAAGGAGAAGGGTGGATTTGGTAACTTGTTAATATTTCATTTGAAATTCTTGCAGGCAAGATGTGTAAATAGTTTGAAGTGCAGACAATCTTAGATGTGTCTTATGCATTTCCTAATGACTTGGTGAAAAGACCAGCTTTTTAACATCAAGTAATGCTTTCCTTTTTGTTATACAATATTTATGGGTTTTGTTCTGTAATCAGATGGCTCTTGGAATTAATATGTATCAGATTCTAATCCCTTCAATTATGATGACTAATGCCTTTTCCTATTCTTTTTTCCTCATTGAAGTCAGTGGGGTGGCTTGTGAATGAAGTTGAAAGTAAAGGGATCAAAACTGGACTTTGAGTTGTAAAATCATAATAGAGCATGTTCTGCAAATCCAGACTAGGGTCCAAGGCAGTACAACACAATATGCTCTGGATTTTTCAAGGAGGTTATAAACCCATATTTCTCAATAGGATGACTTTGCCTTAGAACTTGCCTCAAAACATGGCACTGGAAAGAAGGAAGGCTCTGGGTGCAGGGCTAAGACATCGCTCATGAAAGACTCTGGATTTGCTGTTCTTTGTGCTTCCTACTTGGTTCTATGAGATTCCATGGGCGGGATTTTGCTTGAAGTTTATTTTCCTTTGCTGATTATTCTTTGTGACAGAAGTGATGCAGTTTCTATTTTAAATTTTGCACTTTCAGATGGGCCATATTCTGTGAACATCTGCCTGTCATCTGTTCTACGCTACCAGGCCATTTCTTCAGATGTTTTCACTTTGTAGCCGGTGGAGTCAAGAAGGAGGTGGTGTGCAAGGAAAGCCAGCAGTGCATGCTTTCTCCTCCGGAGCCAGAACATGGGCTTTCCTGGTTCCTCCTGATGTTGTGACCAGGCAAAATAATCTAAATTCTGTCATAAACTAACTGGGTGGTGAGGGTAGAATGAATATATTGTCATTCATTCTCAACTCTGTTTTTAAAGCAAATGTTGAAAAAAAGTATCTTGATATACAGAGTAGCGTGATGAAAACTTGGTTATTTTCTACTGAAACTTATGAAGAAAACAGCTTCCGCAGCCCAAACGCCCTACCCGACAAGGTTTAGTTAGCTTGAGGGTACTGAAAGTAGTCGGTTCTTCTCTTGATTTCCATTTTCTCTCCTCTTACTGTCGTACAATCTGGAGCTGTCCTTAATGGCATATGTTGGAGACTTTCCCTTTTGAGTGCAGTAAGTCAATTGCATTTCGAAACACTGATGTGGAGACTGTATCAGCAATGCTGGCACTATGGGTTTTTTAGTCCCAGTCTACAGTTCTTCCCATCCTTTCCCTCAGGATCTTGTACTATTCCTGAGAAACAGTTTGGGATTTTTTTGTTCAGTGTTTAGGTTGTGTTGGGTGTGTGTTTTTTTCTTTGGTGACTCTGGTAGCTTTTAAATAATTCTTTTCCTCTTGCATTGTATTTTGTTGAAACTGGTAGATACAATAAAGTTGACTTATTAATTTTTTGATCACCTCGAGAAGAGAGTGGATGTAACTTGCGCCCCTCAGCTGGAGTAGAGTGTGTGGCAGCTGTGTGGGTGGTTGGTGGTGCTGGTTGCAGCCTTCCTGCCATGGTCTCCAGAGCCAGGTCCTCTGTGCAGACTCCGACAAAGCTGGGGCTGGAGGGTGCGTTTGCCGCCTTTGTTAAAGGATTTGAGCAGCATCCTGGCTTGTTCTCCAGATGGTAAAGGATGAAAGCTTCTCCTGGAATGTACGTTTTTGCAGCTTCTCTGTCGCAGGGGCTGTGAATGCTCTCGGTCTGCGTTCAACAAAGAGAAAGGCCTCTGTCAGCTTTCTTATAGAGTGTCATAGCAACCGATGCATAATGAAGCAAGTTACGTGCAGTCTGTTTATGAACAGAACCGGGTATGACAGAGTAATAAGTAGTGAAATAAACAGAGTGGTCCTACGTATGAGTGATTTCCCAGTCCCCGGTAGTGGTGCATTTAGCATGGTGGCTTTTTCTCCAAACTTACATGTCTTCCTGCGTTGCAGGTTTTCAGAAGGAGAAGATGGGAATTTCATTATTCTAAGCATTCCTACACCATCTGAGAAATATGTTATTGTATTGTTTATGCTCTGATATTAATAGTTGCACTTTCCTCCTTAAACTAAATTGCAGTATTAGCGTGCATTTCAAAAAGAATTTAAAAATATGATAAAAATTGCTGGTAATTATTGGTTTGAGTTAGTCTTGCAGTATACATCCAGCTAACATGTTTTCATATTTTTTTTATATTATATCCTTACAGTGTCATTAAAATATGCTAGCCTTTATCTCGCACAGTAGGGTCCCAATTGGTGACTGGGGCATCTAGTCATTACTGAGGTACAAATGTGCAGTTTACCGTGCAGTGATTAGCCAGTGGTTGGAAATTGCTGTTCAGGGCTTTAAGAATATTTTTATTCTTAGTGTTTTGCTAGTTTTCCTATCACCCCAATTTATGGTTACGTTTCTCCTCTAGCAAAAGAACTAAAGGAGCCTAAGAAAACAGAAATGGGAAAGAAGCTTACAGGCTAATTTTTTATTATCTTTTTTTTTTTTTTCCCCAGGCAGAACACTTGGCTCTTTATCTCCACTTTCCATTTGTATAGGTTTTCGGAGTTTAGCATTTCTAGATAGTGTAAAATGTGGATGTTATTTCTAATGGTTGTGAATTTATAGATAAGAATTGTTTGAAAGGGGGGGAAAACCCAACTCCCAACAGCAAGGCTGTATTCAAATACAGATGCTATTTACATTTGCATTTTTTATATTTGTGTGTAACAACAAGACTCTTGGCTTTGATTTTGAATGGAACATAGTTTTCTTTCACTTTTTTGGCTTGGGAAAGCTAAGGATTTTTTTGCATTCTTCTCCTTAAAAGTTCAGTATGAATTAAGGTTGTATAAAAATAGAAGTTTTGCAAAAGACTGCGTAAAACATATAACTACTATTATTGATTTTTCTCACTAATGGAATAACGTTCACCTCTCGTAGCTGGTCTCCTGAGAGTCTGCAGGTCACATGGTAACATAATAAAATCAAACACAGACACACTATTTGTTAAACTACACACCATGAATAGAAAATGAGGCCCGAAATGATTCTTTGCTCTCTCGCTTATTTTACTGCTGACTTTGTTCTTGTTTTTTTTTTTTTTTTTTAAATCATGAAATATTAATGTAGAAAAAGCAATAAGTGGCAGAAACTACTGCTCAGATGGAAGTACCATGTTGCTTTATCAGGAGTGGATGACAGATAAAACATTAAATATAATTTAATTGTTTGCATTGATGTATAAAAATAAGAACCAGAATAATGTCTCCATCTTTTTGATCTGCCTTTATGTCCTTTTGTGAAATCAAGTTTGGTGTGCAAGGCTTCAGGAGGATAATAGGGGGGCCTAAGATGATGTGTGAACCATTTCAAAAATAATTTCTTTAATTTTTTTCTTTATAAAATACAAGGGGGAATAATATATCCATGAGTCAACAGCAGGGATTCCTTCTTATTTGAGAAGAGGTCTCAGAACAAAATTAAGACAAAGCTTTATTCTAGTCCTCATAAGAATAAAATTAAGTCAATTCGTATTTTTAATAATTTAGAACTTTCCCCCATCATGGCTGTTTCTTGTTTCCAAAGTGTATTCTACATCTCATCCGAAAATCTTTAAGGTGATGCCTTCTTTGTGCTGCAAGGAGATGCCTTCTCCTGCAAGTTTTCTTTGTCTTTTGGTTTAAGTCTGTGAACAGACTGGTTTTACCTTAAATTACAGCTCATATCACTGCTGCTTTGTAGCTGCTTCTTTGCTATTTAACATGCAGGCTTTCATATAGCATGCAGTTAGAGGACAGAATAAAGAAGGCTATGGTTCTGTTATGACTTATGTAGAGGATCTATTCTTCTATCCTGGATGCTTTAATATCAGAATAGTAATATATCTTTGTCCCATGGAGACAATTATTCTTGCAGTCAGAATACTGCTGTTGAATTTAGCTTTCATTAACTAAGAAGCAATAGTACTAAACAAAAAAAGCCAAGTTAATTTTGAAGTAGCTTATGATACTGTATATACAGTCAAGATTTGTAATGGTTTAACCAGTGCAACAATACCATGTTTACATGGTCTTTCTTGTAGATGGCTGTTTTAAAATGATTTGATGGGTTCTGGTAAGAGTTTATTGTATTTCCAACGTTTTTTGATCAGGTAAGTGTAGTCACAGTTCAAATAACTATCCAAGTAAAGTTCTAAATTGTCATGAAACATTCAAAGTGAACAAACCTGAACAGAGTGTGTAAATAAAAAGGGAAGGCTGCTGTCTAGATTTACAATCATTTGCCTATAGCTCCCCATCCATTTTAGGACCTGTAAGATGTGCTAGTTTTGATTAAACTGGCTGTGGTGTGTGGGTTTATGTGGTGTTTTTTTTAATTACAGTGGGCAAAGGAGTGTTGCTGCTGAGTGAATTAATCATTTGCATAAGTATGGAATAGCAAATTCAGTCAAGAAAAAATTTACAGGCTTTAGTGATGGCCTGGAATTGATTCATTCTCAGGCACCACCACAAGATAAGGCTGCAGTGATATTCAATGGCAATTGAATGTTTAATCAACAAAGCTTCTTGGCTGAGAGTTTTTATATAAATGCAGCGAAAAGTCTGTGGCTCTTAAATGTAAAGGGTCTGTCAGATCTGAATCAAAGAACTTATTTAGTCTGTGGGAAAGAAATACATTTCCCTCTTTAGAAAAATTAATTTGTTAAATCTTCTAATTACCCGTTTTTGCTGCTTTGGGAGTTTGTAGCTGGGTAGCAAGAAGCTAGTGGGTTTTACATTGATATTGTCTACACTAGATGAAAAAACAACTTGTATGTTAGTGAAGAATATGGGTCAATATTTATTCTCTTTGCAGTCACTATTCCTTGATAAGATCCTGGGCAGGTTTATTTTAAATAACTGTTTTTCTTTGCTGGTGTCCATGTTTCAGCACTATTAATACAAACCCACACACTCACAACTGGATTTGGGCTTGCTTTCAAATGAATTTTATGGGATGGCTTTCCTCTGACTGACTATTGTTACCATTGTCCTTTTTTTTATCATGACGTTAGGTGGCTCCAGTCTTAGGGGCAGGCTGTGAACACTGCAACCTTGTTGTGATAGATTCCTTTGGTGTTGGTCACAACTGGCCATATCTTAGAGTGTTTCAACTGTACTAGTGTTTCCATAACACATCTTATAGAATATCTTATTTTCTGTTTATTCTTTTAGCTATCTAAATATACGTGCGTGTCCTGGTTTGAGGACCAATTTTCTGTTCAGTAATTTTACTTTGCAGCTAAGCCTCTTCTAACTAACTTCTAACTAAACCTCGAGTGCTATGTAAGGGCTCTTCCTTTTCTCCTTTCACATGTCTTAGAAATATTGTATGAAACATTTTTTTGCACTTGATGAGAAAGCGTAAATTGTGGATCTGGACTGTTCTCAGGGGTCTGTAAGCAGCTCGATGGAGTTCCACATGATGTCAGCCGGGGGCCTCCTTAAACATAAGGATTGAACACAGGTGTTTCTGCATCCAGTCAGGATCTTGAAAGGGGGGGGGGGAAACGAATATCCCATTGATTTCTGCCTGGACAGTTCTGTCTTCCACATGCTGACATTGCTCATTGCCTGAGTATTTGCAGTGACACCTGGAGTTTGATGCAGATATTGATGTTAATGCAGCAGCTTCTGAGGCATAATTAGGATGATAAATGGGATAATTTTGTGGTTAGATTCTTCTGCCACACACTGTGCCATGAAGCTACAGCTTAGCTTGTAGCCCGCTGGGAGGTGAAAACATTGCTGTTGACTGAATGTCGTGTGAAATATTCAGTCTGTGTTCAAATTTGAATAATGTTTTTAATAAAAGTAAATGTCTGTGGTAATCAAAATCCATG
Organism: Charadrius vociferus; assembly: GCF_000708025.1. Taxonomy (NCBI): domain Eukaryota; kingdom Metazoa; phylum Chordata; class Aves; order Charadriiformes; family Charadriidae; genus Charadrius; species Charadrius vociferus. The sequence goes on from NW_009646736.1 coordinate 435,260, forward strand.
TGTAATTGTTTAGCTGCTTTCCCAATATGAATCTTACGTATTTTGGGTGTTCTTTTGCTTAACAAACTACAGCCAGTGAACCATTTCCTGAAGCATAACAGTTCTTTGAGAAGGGGTGGGAGCAAGGGTGATAGCAATTGACTTTTGATCAGTAGAAGCTTTAGCAGTAAGAACAAAGCACAAGATATTAGGTGCATTTCTCCCTAAATTGTTAAATCTGTTAGCGCCTTAGTGAATACATATTCTATCACTTAAAAATTGAAAATCGGTGTTAAGACTGTTAAACTTTTAATGTCTTGGTGAATTTGATGATTATAATTTAAACCCCCAGCTGTTGTTTGCTTCATGTCAAAGTGAAAAAAAATAATCTTCATTTGTATCCTGCCCTGGAATTATCTAGAGGTACTGTGCACCCTATATTATATCATCGAATACAGCGAGGGTTTACTTGTAGTCCTCATTCAAGCAGAACTTGCAGTTTTTGAGGGGAAAGTTTAATTTCAGCAAAGAAGTTTGTCGTGGATCAGGAGAGAAAGACTCTGTATCAGAAATACTCCTCAGTTTCATGCCAGTGGTTCAAGTACTGCTGTAAAAATTGTAACAGAATATCAGTGTTCTCTGTGTTGAAGGTGTGCTAAGATATAAATACAAGGTATGCAGAAGAGAAGTGGAATTTCTAGTGTCCTGGGGAAGCTGTGTGGCACTGGGAGTGTGATTTCATAATAGGAAGAAAAAGAAGAATTTGCTCTCTACTGTATGTATTTCCACTCTGTAGTTACCCCAGGTGACTCACACTTGAATTCGAATGGTTTAAGCTAGGCAATGTATGAGCTATCCCAAAGCAGAGGCCTATTGCGTGTAAGTAGTTTCTGGGTTTTTTAATGCATGTTTCCATGGTTATATTTGTTGGTACTTTTGTCCAGAGGTGCTTGGAGGCTTTCCTTTAAATAATTTTTAAGAGATTTTGTGAGTTCCTTGGATGGGATGGCAAGGAGAGGTTATGGGAAATACACAAAGAGTGTTAGCATGGAAGTGTCCTCCTCTTCCTCAAGGGATTTTCTAGCTTATGTTAAAAGCGGCTGTCTCTAACCCATCCTCCTTGCTGCACAAATGAGCATGGGCTTTACGGTTTTGCGTGAGCAGAGCAGAAGTAGGGCAGAAACAGATGAGAGGGTGTAAACTGTGATTAGCATAATGCTGTACTCTAAACTTTGGGGGGGAAATATTAATACTGCTGTGAATGTTAAGATTTTTGAGTTGGTCTGCTCATACCAGTCTGATTTTGGGGAGTGAATATGACAAAGATAGAGGAACCAGTGAAAAGCATTCAGGGTCGGTTCTTGCTCTAGGAAACAAGGCTGACCTAACTGATCTAGCTTTCTGTGCTCTGATCGTTGTGGTCTGCTTCTGTTTGTTTGCTTGTCTCTTCCCTCATTCCCCAGTCATAAGGTCTGATGTTGCTATGTGATGCTGTAAGACATGTGGCTGAAATCTGGAAAAGTAAATAAACTATTTTCAAAGAACTCATCTGAAATGCTCTATGTTGTGGTTGACATGGTGGCATCTGGTTGTCTTTCTATTTTAGCATTTCTTTTTGCTTGACACAGTTTTGAAATACGTTTTCTTTTAAAAGTTTTGGTCTCCTTAGGATTTTCTCTGGGTCTTGTACTTGTCTGAAGCATTCCTGGGGCTCAGGCCCTCTGGACATGCTTAGTTCAAGAAACTGTAAATTGCTTTGTTGTTTTTCATGGGATTATTCATGCTATTGGCTGGGCCATGTGCAGCACCTGACACAGCTGGGTCTGTATTCTTCCAAAATATATTTTTCTGGCATTTGTGTTAAACAATTACTCCTATTACTTGTTTTCTGCAGCTGTGAACCAATAGTGCCAAATAGTGTTGATGCAATTGTACTGTTGATGCAACTCTGCTGTTGTCTTTAAAAGCAGAACTGAGGGGTTCGAGTCTGTGAAATTAACAATAAAGATAAATAGGAGAACATTTGCTGGAAGAAAGTGAAAATCATGGTAACTGTGTAAAGATCACTAAGTAAGGAATCAGTCTTCCAGTGAATTCAAAATTTCTACTAAGAGGATATGAATAATTATAGCTTTAAATTTTTGATACAGATTCTGAAATCAGGAACATGGATATGTCTGTTGTTGTTGTATGGATGTACAACATGTTGATGTATGTGGATATACAACCAAAGAAAAACATGAATGTCTTTTAAATGCCTGGAAAATGCGGAGTAAAACACTAACTGCATTGTTGTCTGACGTTTTTGTTAGTCCTAGTTTACTAATCCAAACTAGCTATTTTTTGTTGCAAAGATCTCATTTTTTCTTATTTTAAAAAGTAACTTCAACCTGTTTTGGGGGGAGTTGAGGTATCAAAATTTAATTCTGGCACTGAAACAAGTTCTGCAGATTTTTTTTGCTACTGAGAAAATATATACACTTTAACTCGTAAGTCAACTTAAATAGATTTCTACAGAAATGTTAAGGACATTGAGATGCTTTGCAGACTTGTAGTTTTTCATTCAAACTTTATTGAGTATTATGGGACTTTTTAGAAACTTAGTTGACAACTGCAGCTGTATGTGATATTCTTTGTCGACATAAAGAAGTTTATAAAGGCTTAAACTCCAGTTTGGTTATTTCAGTATTTCTCCTCTCTCATCTTTCTCCTTTTCTCATTCGTGAACTGGCATGAACTTTTTTTCTCCTTCGCGGGTGAGATAGTTATTTGCAAGGGTGGACGTTATTCTTCTCAAAACCTTCCTAAAACAACGTAGAAGGGCAACCACAAAAGATTTAAAATTTAATCACTACCAAATAAAATATTCGTGAAATTAAATTCTGTTTCTAATCATGTGAAATAATGGAGGCCATCCATGGTCAGCTGTAGCAGGAAAAAAAAAAAAAAAGGAAAGTACTGAGAAGCAATTAACTTTAAGGACTAAGTGATTTCTTTCAATTTTGATCTAGCTATTCCTGTATTATCTTTGCTTTGCAAGTAGAGAAGTAGTGCTTTCTGAGGATTAATAATAGTACATAGTATGTCTAAATAACCCTTTGCTTTGAGTTCTTCTGGCCTCTTGGGCACTGTATTGATCTGAAATGACTTTGCTATGTGATCAAAAGGAGAACAACAACATAAGAATACAACTAATTAAAAACTCTCAAAAGTAATTGTAATGTTGCTGAACTGAGCAAAACTTTTCTCTGAAAACATCAAGGTAGGGTTTTTTCCGGTGAAGATTGGTTGTTATGTCTTTTTGGATCAATCTAAGGTTTTAGAGGTTTTAGGAATTTTTGCACAAGAAGTTTATTTTAATGTTATGATGTATTACTGGGGTGGAGGGGGCATGGAAATAGTTCAGCAGCTCTATTACGTACATTTCTATGTCCAGTTTAAAAGGTAATCTGATACCAGTCTACTTGTGTATTTACGTAGGTGTGTGCACACCATCAATGCTATTATTTTGAAATGAGTTGATGGAGATATGGTTGCAGTCTGCTGGCGTGGCTCACACCGAGTTTGTGGACCAGCTTTGCTGTCTCGTTGCTGGCAGTCACCTTCCATCATGTGCTGTGTTCTTGCAGCTGTTTATACAACCCCTGAAGCTGAAATGCTGGAAAAGTGGAGAAGTAGTATTCTATCCAGTCCCGTGTTATGTCTGGTTATTGATATCCATAGCCTCAGGAGAAATCCTGTCAACTTTCAGTGAGGAGCAGATTTTAAGACATTTAGGCCTTGTCTTCGTGGTTCATGACTGGGAAAATTGATGGAAAAATAAACTGAAATTGTGATGTTAAAGCACATCAATGTGAAAACTGGAACACAGGTTTGTTAGTTCTGACGGACTGTGTGGAGGAGTTACTCATTTAAATCCCTTTTAGGCTACCCTATAGCTCTAGATGTGCTGCCTACTATGCAAGTGCCATGGTGCATCATTTCCCCTATTCTCGTATCCAGTGTACCACAGGTAGTTGGTTGGCCTGGTGTAGGATCCAGTGATCTGTCTGGTATGTGATAGAGAAGATTATACTGGGCTGGGGAGAGGATGTGGTGTCTCAGGAGTTTGGCTAGGTATCCCGAATCTTGCTGGCAAATTTACACTAAAGCCTCTCCCCTATTGAAAAACCAAATCATGTGTCTGCTGTGCAGCGATTTCTGTTGCACGAGTAAGGGAACAAATACACTTTTTTCCTCCACTGAGAGACGTGTGGCTCAGTACTTAGATCTCCCGCTCTCCCTGCAAGAGTTGCTTGGTGTGTGAACGGGTAGGGGGGACAAACAGCCCAAACCATTCTTGGCTTCTTAACCAGATTAAGAAGGAGTATCAGTGTGGGTAATCTGCTCTGCGAATGGAGGGGAGGAGAAGCTCAAGCCTTAATCTCTGCTCAAGTCTCCACAAGTGCTAGTGCCCTCTCTGACCCTGTTTGGACACTCATTTGGAAATCGTGATTACATTTGTTGCTGTCCAGGGGATTAAGCTGCAATGTACAGATGTTGCTTTGTTTCTGCATGAGTCTTCACAGGAAGGTCTAGCACCCTTTCACTTAGTATCATGCTTTTAATTAATTTGGTTGAATTCCATACAAAATAAAGTCCCAGATGCTATGGAAATATGCACCCCAAATCTTTAGTATATGGTTACACAAGAGTCATCTCACATTGAGATGACATTCATGTGCTTCCTAGTAGGAGGCAATTTTGTGTTGGAGGTAGCGTGACTCACATGGGAGAAGAATGGTATGTAATGGACGCACTTGGACACCTTGTTTCATAAGGAAGCATGGTATACTTGCCTACACTCTTTGTGCAGCATGGTAGCCTAAGCTGTGAAGATGAATCTTCTGCTGTGGACACAACTCCTTCATGCTTTCTTATGGATCTTACATGTATGTATGACCATATGTGATCATACACAGCTGTGCATGTGGAAAGTATTTAGATATTTTTGGAGAATGAGTATTTTCCTTGCTGAAGCATTATTATTTATTGTTCTAGTGTATCATGAGTAAATAAATTGAAATAGGGTAGAAAGCTTTTCAACCAATTAATAACTTAAGAATGTTCTTAAAAATCTGAATATATTTCCTATAATGGGCTGAACACAGCATAAATCAGTGCTGTTAATTGGGAATATCTGCTCGACCTATTTTGTGTCATTTCCACTGGAAGTCATGAATGGGTTATGACCAGATGATAGCAGACAAATGATAAGTACTACTCTGCAATCTTTTATTTCAGAGCAAATATAGTTAATCTTTCTGAAGATGGCTCAGGTGTCCGATAGCTGCTTCTCTGAATTTGTGGTTCCTTAAGGAAGGATCATAAATGCTGTTTTGTAACTTATGGGAGAGGAAATAAGCTTTGTAGAAGATTGCTAGATTAGTCCTTGAAGCTACTATGTCACCATTAAAACCTCATGCTAGGACAAAATTTTTAGTTGCAATACTCGTTACTGCATTATTGATAGTTATGCTGTAACTGCTGTTTTATCCAGTATCTCCTGTTGGTTTTGCTGGATGATGCAGCAGAAGACTAACAGCTTACTTCACTCAAGGAAATAAGCACAACTGCTTAGTGTCTTAATGTTAACGGAATAAGTTGTATAAAATTGAACTCAATCTTTAATTTAAAATGTGATTTTTATGATCATCATTAAGATTGGAATGGTATTAGCAGGATTGACTCTTCAGCTTGTTCTCTGCAAGATGGTAGTTTATCTAGGGGTTTGCTGTTAAGCTGCGTACCGAGTGCTCCTCTGTTTCATGAATGGTTGCCTAGCCAAGATAGGGAAGCCATTCTTAATCTTTTTACTGAGTATGTTTTTAACAAGAACCTTTCTTTTAGTTAGAATCGTTACCGCTAAGTTGTTGGAGTTAACATTTAACAGAGCTGTGTCCTCAAGAGCTTAGAAATAGCAATTTAACACTTTTGCGCATCCTGTTCTTCTGAAACAAATTGGTGGAAGAACATGACCCATTCAATGAGTGCAATAGCTTGAAGAGGAACAGATTCCAAAGAACTGAACAGTGTGAAGCAGCACTGGTACCAATGACGGTTCTTTTGAATTTTGTACAAGGTGTTTCACTTTTAAATATGTTTAGAGGTTGTTTGGGTTTCAATTACAGCTATTTGGCAATTCAGACTTGAACCTGAAGTGAACTGAAAAACTTGCTTTAATTTTTCAAGTGTTTGATTTCAATATTAGTTGACATCTGATACCTAAAACTCTCTTGAAGCATTAGTGATGAATGCTATTGAAGAAAATACATTGTTATCCTACTACAGCAACAGAAATTGGGACATAAGCTACAGTTACAGTCTCCTAAGAAATATTCAGCATTCTACATTACAGGTCCATGTCTAGAATGAAACTAAGTAGTCATGTTATTCTGTATAAGGTAGTCAAATTTAGTTAGGTTGCCTATAGGTTATAATTTGCCTTAAAAGGGAGCAGGGTTATTATATTATTTTTTTATAAGTGCTAGCCAATATGTGATAATACTAATTCTTTTAAAACCTAGAACAGACAAGGCCTGACTGAAAGTGTGATGGCAGCTGTGGAGTTCTGGTACATCAGAAAGTCAGGCCCGTTGTAGACACCGGACTACACGGAGAATTTACCTAGATGAGAAGAATGCTAGGTAACCCTGTCTTAATTTATTTTACTAACCTAGAGAGGTTCACATCTCTATTTCAATTTGGTCAACTTAAGGTGGGAATGAGGTAGGAGACTAGATCAAACTTGATTAAGTTAAATTGAAGTATATATTGTTCGCCTGTACATATAGTATTGGAAAGGTTATGAACCATCTATTTCACTTCTTAAAGATTTTAAACTTGAAATGAGCTCTTCCTTCTGCCTAAACATGTGGAGTCACCTGTGTGTTTTGGCAAGATGTGGTATCATATCTTACGGCAGGGTGGATGACAGGGGAGTAGAGGAAAGGGAGGACAAAGGAGGTGATAGGAAATAAAACTTGTATACATATACCTTAAATTGAATACTTTTGGAGTCTGTAGTCAGTGAAACTGTGACAAATAGTTTCTTGCCGATTGGACTGTAAGGAAACACGTGGCTTGTATGTTTGTTATTTCTGGATGCAAAAATCTTCATTTCAAAGGGTGAAAAATGCTTTTAAAATAATCAGCCAGTGTTCAGTTAAAGACCCTCGTTTACACTTAAAATGAAAAGAGTTTTTCTAATGAAAGTTTTTTCTAATTTAACACATTTTGAAACAAATTAGTCTAATCTGTCTTTCTGAAAGATTTTTTTAAAGTTTTTTTTTGCTGCAGCGCAAGATCTTAACTTCTAGGTGTTATTAGATTTTACATGATGAATGATTTAACAGAGGTGAAAGGTAAATGTTTGCTACAAGCTTTTTTATTATTTATTATATGGTGGCAAAAAAATTTGTCTTTTCATAATGTTATCCCTGCCTAAGGAGTTTAGTTAATGCCGAGTGTACACTCATTAGGAATTGTCCTGAAATTTGTCATAAAACTGCATATTAACTATACTTATTCACTATTCCTGTGAGAGCGCTGTGAAAAAGTATAAAGACTTTATTATAATTCACCCTTATATATGCAGTAGTAGTTACTAGACACTGACAACCCTGTTCGTAAATGGTTTCCTGCATTCTTTGTTAAAGGTAATTTTGCTGGTATTAAACTAATGAAGAAAGTCTAAAACTTGCATTTGCACATTGGTGTCTGCCTGTCTTTGGAGAAATTATTGACAAGTGGGGGGAAATAAACTCCTCAGGGGTTAGAATAAAAGGGAATACTGTTTTGTCAGTGAATACCAGGAGGCTTGCTGGCAAATGGAGTTCTGCCCTGAGCTTACAGTCCCAGGTATGAGAGGGTCAGTATTTGTAAGGAATTTTTTCACTGCTCAGTCGTAACGTAGACAGGGCCAACTGCTTGTCAGGTCCAACTGGAAACAGTGCAGAAACTCACGTTGTATAATGGCAATCAGTGGCAATTCTAGCAGTACATGAAACGGATCTCTTGAACCTGAGTAATTCATGATTAATGCCTCCTCTAGGCAAATGCAACAACTAAGAAACAAACACAAAACGAATTCAGATTTTTGAATGAAGACTAGTTTTGAGAATTGTATCTACTTCCTCAATTACTTGTGAGTAGAAAGAACCTAAAACAATGGCAGATTGTTTAAGTTTGAATTTACTGAGTGTTGTCTTAAAGCAAAATTGCTTCCAGTAGTATAACTTACAGGTGCAATAATGGGATCTAAGAAATTAATAGAATGTGATAGTGTGTTCCTAAATCTGCTGAGAAAAGGAGAGTTCCCACTTTTGTCCTGTTCTATTAGTCAAAATGGGGTATTTTAATTAGCTATGCTAGCTCCTACACGGAGCATCACACTTAAATTGCTGAGTTGGGATTGGGTGTTTCCTGCAAACAAATACTGGAATTTGTTTTTATTGTCATTGCGTGTGGGCTGACACCACCACCTGAGGTCATGAAATTAGTGTCCCCAAGGCTACTTTCCCTTCCAAAATGATGATGGGTTGTGAGGACCTTGTACCAAGAGAACAAAGGTCTTCCATGACACACCATGGCTGCAGAATAGCTACTGTAGTCTGTAAAGTCTAAAAATGTTGCAGAAAAAGTTGCCAAGCTAATTCTTTGAGTAGAGTGAATTCAATTATTGGTACAACTTGCTGTTATTCCTATATTTGCCATCTTTTACAATGTCAGGTTTTTTTAATAGTTAATTTTTTACTGTTCTGGAAGGGTATAGTCTTAACGTTCTATTACTTTAGCTTTCTTTTTCTGCTGAGGGAACACTAGACATTAATGAAATGTCAATGACTTGCAGTTAAATTCTCTTTCCATATCTAATTAGAACTAAATGGTTAGTGAGGTTAGAGAGACTAAATAAATGGAACACAGTTAGTTCACTCTTTCAAATTGGGTTCTTGCATTTGCCAAATCAATTTTAATTACATTCATAAAGATATGTGGTTCTCCTGAAATACAGCTTTGAGTCTTTTTCAGAGTAAGGGCAGATAAAATTTGGCTGGATTTTATTTTGGTGCTGTTCAGTCAAGTTATACCTTCCTCAACAACGAGGTACCTCAAACTGGCTAGGTGAGTTGATAGAAATAAGGAAGCTTTTTTTTTTTTTCTGGTACTTTCTTGTATAGCATCTATATTTTTTTAGTATCCCTTTAGATTGTGATCAAGTAGACTGCTGTCAGATGACTAAAACTGATTGAAAGATCTGTAACCAAAATGAGCATTTGTTTTAACAGTCAACAAGATGAAAAAGGAGTCTGAGTGGGACACGTAAAATGACTAAGATAGGAAGTTGGCAAGGCTTTAATAGGCAGGCATTTGCCTGTGATACAGTCTGATTGCATAATTAGCAGGTTTTTATTATTATACCAACTGCTGCAATCCAATTATGTTGCAGCAGTCAGACTTGTGCTAATTTCTCACAACATCTAGAGATGCAAAGAAAGCATCTCATTCATTCAGGCTGCTGCAGAAAAGAATACACAGAGAGAGATTCCTTCCAGGAAGCCCTTAGTATGAGCTCTAGCTGTGCTGCGGTGATTCAAATGTAGCTGGAAAGAATTATTGTCTTAAATGTGACACCAAGTTGGGTGGGAGCGTTGATCTGCTTGAGGGTAGGAAGGGTCTATAGAGGGATCTGAATAGATTGAGTCAATGGGCTGAGGCCAATTGTATGAGGTTCAAGAAGCCCAAGTACAGAGTCCTGCGCTTGGGTCACAACAACCCCATGCAGCGCTGCAGGCTTGGGGCAGAGTGGCTGGAAAGCTGCCTGGCGGAAAAGGACCTGGGGGTGTTGGTCAACAGCCAGATGAATACGAGCGACCAGTGTGCCTAGGTGGGTAGCCAAGAAGGCCAACAGCACCCTGGCCTGTAACAAGAATAGTGTGGCCAGCAGGACTAGGGAAGTGATTGTCCCCTTGTACTCGGCACTGGTGAGGCCCCACCTCGAGTGCTGTGTTCAGTTTTGGGCCCCTCATGACAAGAATGACATTGAGGTGCTGGAGCGTGTCCAGGGAAGTGCAATGAAGCTGGTGAGGGGTCTGGAGCACAAGTCTTATCAGGAGTGGCTGAGGGAACTGGGGTTATTCAACCTGGAGAAAAGGAGCAAGGTGGGGATTGGTCTCTTCTCCCAAGTAACAGGCGATAGGACAAGAGGAAATGGCCTCAAGTTGTGCCAAGGGAGGTTTAGACTGGATATTATGAAAAATTTCTTCACTGAAAGGGTTATCAAGCATTGGAACAGGCTGCCAAGGGAAGTGGTTGAGTCGCCATCCCTGGGGGTATTGAAAAGATGTGGTGCTGAGGGACATGGTTTAGTGGTGGACTTGGCAGTGTCAGGTTAATGGTTGGACTCAATGATCTTAAAGGTCTTTTCCAACCAAAGCAATTCTAAAGCAAGTCTTAGAGTAGAAAGCTAGGATACAGAGAACAACTCTTTTATTTTTTTCTTTTTTCCCCTTTCCTGTGGGGTACTCTTTTTTTTTTTTTTTTTTTTGATCGGTGAAGTAAGGTGTGAGTTTTTTCATGGGGAAGATTGATTTGGTGTTGCTGTTACTTGGTGTGTTCAGCTTTATCAATTACTCTATTTCTACTCTTACACAGTTACGTAATTAATTCTTTCACGTTCTTCTCTTGTCAGTAACTGTGTGCACTTTAAATGTAATAAATAAATAGCTGTAGGAAAGATTATAAGTGCCTACAGTAGTTTGACTTCTTTTGTGATTATTCATTTCTGAAGAATGATGTGAAACATTGAATCTTCATTCTTTCTGTTGTAAAGAAAATAATGCTACGTATTTCCCTTTTTCATTGTCCTCTGTAAAAATTCCCCCAATTCAGTTTTTCAAGAGGTAGAATTGACATCAGCCAAATTGTGTAGTTCTTTATTCTTCTAGCCAGTTATTTCTGCAGCTTTCTGAGGTTGTGGTTTGGGATGCTTAGTAAACTGATTATTTTATTATTTTTTTTAATTTGCCTTTTTGTAGCTGAGAAATTCATTATCTTTTCTGGAACTTAAAATTGCATAAACTGAGAATTGGATAACAACACAGCCATTCAGTTTTCTGTACAAAATGTTTTACCCTTATGTGGCTGCTGTCTTGCTCAAAAAACCCAGTATAATATGCTTCCCTTATCGTCTGGCTTGGATCTAGCTTGCTGCGTGTACTCTTACTGCTTTGTTACTTTAATGAGAAGGGAGCTACTTCATCCAGCCTGTCTGTGGACTGTAATAAGGGTTTTATATTATCAGGTGGGATGTTTCAGTAATGCAGTGTATTGAGAGTTCACCTATCTGAAATGGGATGAGAGGTTATATTTGGTATTCTAAAGGCTCCCTGAAAATACGCTTCATTGCTCACGCCCTTTAACAGATTAGAAAATGGCTGAGAAATAAGCATCTGACCCTTCATAAGTGCTGTGGTTTTCAAGTAATTTTTTTACTCATTAATTTATTTTCCACTTATATGATTTAAGACCGATTTGCATACCTTTAAAATACTTTCCATATTTTATTTGTGATCGCAATGTAATGAGGCAGTTGTTCTATTCCAGCTGTGATTTCTGCCAGTCCCTTGCTGAGACTGTAATCTAGAACCTCTCAAAAGCAAATCTGAGAGTTTTTGTAGTCCTTATCTCCTGCATCATTTTTGTTAGTCATCTAGATGCACTGCAATTGAATTAATAACTTGAAACAGTGATTGACACAAAGATGTTCCATTAATCTGAGACTCAGATGAAGAGCTGCTGAATCATAGAATGGTTTAGGTTGGAAGGGACCTTAAAGACCATCAAGTTCCAACCCCCCTGCCATGGGCAGGGACACCTCCCACTAGACCAGGTTGCTCAAAGCTCCATCCAGCCTGGCCTTGAACACCTCCAGGGATGGGGCCTCCACAACTTCCCTGGGCAACCTGGGCCAGTGTCTCGCTACCCTCATAGTGATTTTTTTTTTCCTGATATCTATTATAAATCTCCCCTCTTCCAGTTTAAAGCCATTCCCCCTTGTCCTATCACTACATGTCCTTGTAAAAAGTCCCTCTCCAGCCTTCTTGTAAGCCCCCTTCAGATACTGGAAGGCTGCTGTAAGGTCTCCCTGGAGTCTTCTCTTCTCCAGGCTGAACAACCCCAACTCTCTCAGCCTGTCCTCAAAGGAGAGGTGCTCCAGCCCTCTGATCAACTTTGTGGCCCTCCTCTGGACCCGCTCCAACAGGTCCATGTCCTTCTTATGTTGGGGGCTCCAGAGCTGGACACAGTACTCCAGGTGGGGTCTCACGAGAGAATAACAAAGTAGGTTCTATAACTTTGTGTATTGGTAACAGAGTTGTCTGCTGTGTTTTCCACTGAGTTCCAGTCACAGTCCCAAAACCACAACAGCAGCAAGGGAATCTTTAAAGAAATAATTTACAGGTAACATGGATGATACAGCTTTCAACTGAGTGTCCACGTATGTGTGTGGGACCATCTCCTAATGACACTGCATGAAGGATAAAGAATGAGACCTTTTTAAGCTGAATTTATAGCATGTTTGAATTTGCATGAATTATCTCTTTAGCTTTTAATGGATGTGAGAATTTTCTTAATTTTTTGTCTTTCCATGGGAGAGCAGTATTACTGTCTTCAAATTTGACTAAGTGGCAGAAGCATTTTTGCGAAGTATCAGAAATATTGTGGGAATGAATAAAGACTGCAGTATTTGGCTGGGTGTTTGTGCCATATTTTAATGGTGTAACTTCATGAAGTGCATTTGTAATTGTCTAATTTTGGAATTGAACTGCAATGTAGAATTAAATTAATGACTGCCGCTGTACCTTCAATGTTAGTGTTCTATTACTTTGCTAAATAAAAATTTTAATAATGCTTTTAGGGGATATATTGTCTATATAATCATGCTTTCAAGGAGCACTTAGCTCCTTGTAATGGGGAGGGGAGGAATGGAGCTGGTTCAAGTGAGGATATGAAATAGTTGTTGCTATATTTTGCCAAGAGTCATAGTTGCATGCAGGGGAATAGTTAACGATAGGTAATGTTTTCTATCTTCTTCTCTTGCCTTTGCTTTATGATTACATGAGTTCTCTGAGGGAATCATTACTTTCATGGCAAACATCTGAAGTACACCTCTGTACAGAGGTAGTGAGCTAGTCAACTAAGTAATAAAAAACTAGCACTTGGTAGCAGACAGGTACCACTTAAGAGACTAACTAGTTTATCAATCTCGGCTAACTGGCGTTGTTGTACTTACTGCCGGCAGCCTCCTAGGAGCTATGCGCCCCTCTGGTCTCAGCAGTCGTCCTTCAGGCTCTGGTTGAGCAATGGACAGAGGGATGAGAGCAAACTAGCCTAACCATAACACAGTCTAGTACTGTTTTCTTGTACAAAGACGGAATACATAGTAATGACTGATTTGTTGCAAGTGCTAGACTGCTATTAGAAGCCCTTTTTAAGAAGACAGGAAAAAAGCGTTGCTAGGATTTTGTTCAGCATATCGGAACTTCTGGGGTTTTTTGTTTTGTAAGTCACTTTGTTAAGGAAAGGGCACTCTTATTCTGAGACGCTAACATGAGATAGTGCTGCTAAAGTAATGATTAAAAATGAGAAAATTAAGAGGGAAAAATTAAGGAAAAAAATGTTTTCTGATGTATTCTTGATTCTGCTTTAAATGCAGAATCAAATTCTAACTATCATGTTTAAATTCCCAGCTGGCCTAAAAAGAATTGGAATTTTATGTAGAAGAGAATAGTAAGTATTGATAAGAAATTTGAGGAGGTAATAAGTAGAGCCACAGTAGTAAATTGAGGAATGTCAGGCTTGGAGGTGTGTTTGAAAGCCAGCGAGGACAAACAAAATTTCATAGCTATGCAACTGGAAAAATGGAACATGGAAATCTATTTCTTGCAGTAAAAGAGGAGGAAATTTGACATTGTACAGTGCGCATCTATATAACACATACAACAATTCTTGTATGGCTCAGAGGAGATTGCATGAGGTAAGGAGAAAAGACCAGTTGAATACTACATATCTGAATCTGTTTTCAACCAAAAAAAAAAGCTTCTATTTTACATTTAAGGCATGACTCATGTTTTATGTTCAGGCAATTTTCTTTAATGCACCAAACCCCTGCTTTGATTCTTCATGACCTTAACCTGTGGCAAGTTACAAATGACATGAACTGCATGCTGTACATAGGGATGAGGCCCAAGAGTCTTGTCCTAAAAGAGGTCTAGAGTTGCACAGGTCCCAAGTAACGTGATGCGCTTGCTCTGGGAAATGCTTTATTTGGATCAAGCTGAACTTTCAAAGCCAATCACTAGAAGGAGATTGCTTATGGTACTTTCATTCATAATGAGAGCTTGCTACATGCTAAATATGTTCTTTTGGGTGAACTCAAAGGGAAAGGTGTGTTCCAGAAGCGTATCTGGTGTGTTCAGCTGCTGGTGGGTGCTTTGCCTCTTGGGTCTGGCTAACGTTAGTCTAAATTCAAGTCCTCTGGGATAAGCGCAGAATTGATTTCTGGTCCTCAGGCCCAACTGTTTCACTCATCGGATGTCTCCTGTTGTGCAGTACTACTTGCTGATATAGATGTAACCTGTGCATGTGGGTAGACACTGTGTCTACAGTAGCAGGTATTGCAGTTAGTTACATCGTGGTACTTACAAGCTCCTTACTTTACTTATCCCACCATTTACAAGCTGTGCTGGAGGGACACTGGTTCTTGCAGAACAAAAAAGATACATTTTCAATGTATCTTTTTCTTAGTGCAAAAAGAGAGGAGAGGGGAAAAAAATAATCTTCCTGAAATTTTTGAAGTGTTTTTTCTTACACAACCAAGGCACTCTTGTACTAGCGTAGCTTCCTGTGTTAGAGGAAACTGATTCTGTCCATACTTGGATTTTTCATGTTGCACTCTTGTGGTTCTCCTTGAAATCCTCAGGTTTAGCACATCACAAATGTGGAGGTACCACTTTTTGTAAGAAATTTTTTTTTTTCATGCTGGAAGATGCTAAATATTAAGTCTTGCTTAGTTAAATTATTTGGACTAGTTTTTCATTTGAGTGTAAAGAGGAACTGATATTGTGTTGTCTTCCTGTTGTGTATGGGAAATTTAAGAGCAGTCTGGCTTTGTGTTCTCTCACAGAGCTATCTAAAAGCACAGCTGTTGACCCTTGTTTTCCAAGTACAGCAGAGGAGGTTACCTATTGCTATATAAATCATAGAAGAGGGAGTAATTGACAGGGAATATGCAAAGCTGTAGAGGTAAGGAGTCCAAGCCAATAACACTAGCTAATTTGTACTTTCCACCCCCACCCCCCAGGAAAAACATAGCTGTTCATGTCTGAACTATTAAAGTTAACAACGGAGCTTAAAAAATTGGAAAATTTTTGTACATGAAAACTTTTCCAAATGATTTAGTTAATGGAGTCCTACTCTGAAGTATTCTGCAGACTAAGGAATATTTTTGCTGTGACTGATTTTGCTGCTCTGATGGGCATTCCTGTTGATGCCAGGATTCAGTCTGCAGTCACGCTGCACGTACAGCCCTGCTGCTGTGTCTTGGGAAGGATGTGTGCAGTAAAACTAACTTCATGAAGGAATTGTCAGGTACAAAGCATGTTTTCTAAATAAAGCAATGATCAGTTGGTAACTCCAGACCAGAAAGCTAGATGTCTATGCATCGTATATGAAAGAAAATAAAATTTGAGAGAAACACTCTTATTGGAGAGAGAGACTGTGACTTCTTCCCTGCGCTATGCAGGGGCCATCTGTTATTGGGACATGTAAAAAGGTCATAGGTAATTTCTGTTGCACAACACAAATGGACTCACATGAAAACAAATGCGTTGCCACATACTACACTAATTTGCCACATCCTGGTATGGTTGGTAGTAGCAGTATTGTGAACCTTGCTGGATTGTCACAGACGAATCGGAAGCAATTTTTTTTCTGGAGGTTGTTTATCTTTAAACTCATTTAAGGGTGTTTAGTTAATACTAGCATAAGATATGATCAGCATACTATAATTGTTTCCCAATATCAATAACCTGTGGTGAATAAAGGTTTGTTAGATATGGGCTTTACTTTTCTTTGTTTGCTCCATTGTAGAATTAAGAGTAAACATAAATGAAGTTCATTATTTCAGAATCAATATTACTGTGGACTAGGCAAAGAAAATAAATAGTATCTGTCCGCCAGGGTTTGGATGGAAGACTCCAGCATGAGGTGTAGGAACAAACATTAGTAATTCATTGTGTGTGAGTGTATAATACTGAAAAATGTTTTAAATGAAACCCAAAACTAGTATTTTGACAATTTTGGTTAATTATGAGACTTGAAGTCCATTTTCACAGCTGCAAACTTGTCATTGCCAAATTCAGGTCACGTTGAATTCTTTCGGTTTTGGGAAATAGCCTTTCTGGCTTAGTCCGTAAGTAGTTCTGGAAACTTCTTTGGTATCCTGGAAAAGAAGAGATTTCATAGCCAAATCTGAGATGGAACAGAACTTTAGTAGTAGGTGAGAGATCCTCTATACTAGAAAATTTTGCTTGGTACTTTTATTTCTTGAATATCATTGAGGCTGCAAATTCTGCTGAAACACACATAGAAGAATAAACTCGCAAAACATGTCATGATGGGACCTAAGTGATCTGTTGCCAATCACAAAATATATTTTGGAGTCACTAAGGACAGGCCTTTTGAAGAAATCAATTTTGGAGGAGAAATAAAATGTGAATAATGTAGATAGGAAGTATAAAAAAAGAATTGTCTTTTATGAGGACAGAAAAGTAAAGGTACACAGTTTCTTAAATTATTGTGTGAAAGAGTAATCATTTGTGTGTGCTATATCTGTCATTTCATAAGTCATTGAATGGTAGAATTCATAGCAAAAAGATGTTTTGGAAAAATTCTAAAATATGTTTGCAAAATTATAAGAGGACTAAAAAGATGGTTGTGTAAACTGATTGTACCTTCTCAAAGCCTGTTGAGTGTTACTGAGCAGTCTTGTATACACAAAACTCAGCAGTTAACACTTGATAGATTTCACAAAAAGGCTGGGAGAATGTATTAAGGAAAAATCACTTTGCACATTCCCTAAACCTATTTAAATAAAATAACGTACTTGCTAATTATTGGTATTTTGAACTGTGAATAAGTATAGGCTTGACAAAAACAACCCCTGTGTAATGTATTAGTGAATTTGCATACCATTCAAATGAAAGGTTAGTTAACGTTTGAGGTTGCTTCATAATGGGATGATTTAATCTTTTTACTTATGAAAGATATCAAGTAAAGATTATATGCGAATAAACACCTTTTGTCCTCTTGGACCATGAAAACATCTGTGTGGCCAAGGTGATTCTTGTGGAAGCTGGCAAAAAGCCATCGCTTCTCAGAGTAAGTCCTGGGTCAGATTTAGGTCTCATATCTAGTATCTTGTCACTTGTAATTTGGATACAGGGCTCTGGCCGCAATGGCTACTATTGAACCACAGACATTTGAAATCAACCAACTAGAAATAACAAAACCTTTTAATTTCCTTTGCCAAGTTTTGAAAAACCTAAATTCAGTACTACTGTAATTTTTGCTCAAGTGGGGTAAGACTTGTATTCCATTATCCATTATCTCCAGAGTGAGAAAACTCACATCATTTGGGATTTCCTTAGGTGACCAACAGTGGCAGAAATTGAATTGCAGTCATTAAAAAGAATAGGCTTTATATTCCACCTCCTTAGAGAGCTTAGTTATTGAGCTGGCTTTAGTTGAAACAGCACAATTAGATTGCTTTTGATTTGTCCCTGCAAATTTATCACTGTCTTTACTGCATTTGCAATATTCTGCTACTAAAGTCCCTGAATATAAACATGAAAAGAAGCTTTTCACACAGAATGAGAAATGTTACCTTGGATTTTTCAGAGAAAATATACAAGTAAAGCTCTTCCCCTCCCCCCTACTTCCCCCTTAATGTGCTCTAAGTTAGTCTTTTTTCTGCCTAATTAACTTTATTAATATTAAAGACTACAAACTGGCACTTCCTTAATTCAGGGGATCTTAACTTTAATACATATCTTGGGACTCAGAGGAAACGTACGTTATCATGAGTGGTCTGTCAATGTAAAGCAAGGGAGCTGAAGCGCTATATTTACCTCTTGCTTAGTAATGCTTAAGAAAATGAATTTGTCTAAGTGGTAAGCTAGGCAGGAAAGAAATATCTGAAACTAGAGCCGTTTCTAGTGAAACAGAAACGCACAAATGAGGGGGAAAAAATAACTCCAAGTAGATTTACCAAATTTTTCTTTTGGCTCTCTGCCGTGTCTTCTGAGAAGACTACAAGCTGGAGAAGACAGCTACACTTTCGGCTGTCCTGTGAGAGGCCCAGGAGCAGCTGATGTGAGCGGGGGAAGATGCTCTTTTCTGCAGCAGCATCTGGCTTAGTGCACCTACAGCTGTGCTGCCTCTGGGGGGTCTGTGTGCTTTTGTTGCTGTCACTGTTACTGTGGCTTGTGCAGTTACGTCTGCGGTATCTGTAAACTAGCAGGGGTGAAGCTGTGACAGCACTGAACTCAGCACGGATAACTGCCTGAACATGTACTTGAACTGTTCAATTGATTTTTGCAGCTAAGATGACCTTTCAGTTTTCAAACTCTGCTTAGTATCTTAAAGCTGGTTTAGTTGCTCTTAGGGACAAGACTTTGTCGTCTAACATGTAGTGAATCTCTCCTGTCCTGCTGCCGTTATCCCTTAGACCTGTTATCCTGTTTACCGACACTGTGCAGACATCTTGGATGCTGCGGGGCACCTCGGGCAGCACTGGATGCCCGCTGTTAGGTTGTTCCATCAAGCTGCAGGTGACTGTACTGAAGTGAGGTTGGGAATTTCCACTTGAGCTGAAATCACTGTACTGGTATCAGCTGTAGCCATACACTGAGATTATCCACCGGTTGTGTTGGTTACACTGCAGAGTACAGTTTATTTGCATCTCTTTGTTTTAATTAGTATTCACATGCTATGTAAGGGCATATCTTCATACCATATATTTCTGTAAGGTCTATCTGAATAACTAATACACAGCATATGAAAGACTTGTATTGCGGAATATCTTCTCAAGATACCATGTAGTTATGAGGCTTTAAAATTTTCCTTCTAAAACAGAAAAATAAAAAGTAATTAAAAATATTGAGTAAATGTTTTCTAAAGGACACACAACTGTGCAGTACTTCATAAATATTTTTAAAGATTCATGTTTTGTTTACAGTTCTCAATTGAAATTTATTTTCTTCCCTGGAAGAAGAAAGGGAGGGCTGCTCATTTTCTTTTATTTGGTTTGGACAAAAGGTAGAAATGAAGAGCAAGGTTATTGAAAGCCCCCCTCCCCCCCCATCTCGTGACACTAAGGCATTTAATGGCTAGAGAGTTGCACAAATTGTCTATCATGTTTTTGGATGTAAAATCTCTAAGGATAATTCACTACCTCCTTGTCTTCTCAATCACAAAAGCAGAACATGATTCCCTTC
>NW_009646736.1:454853-475045 GCF_000708025.1 Charadrius vociferus
TCTCCTTCTTAACAAGTATGGCATTGACGTTGACCTGAGGCACCCAAGCTGACAGTAGAGCATGAGTAGAGAAAGCTTGGATTCTTTTTTCCTTTACTTTGTGGGGAAGATATAAAGGGGCAGGTGTTGTGCTCAGTTACTTGTGTTTCTTCCCAGTAATCCCAGAGCCTCTTTACTATTTATAAGATTCTTTCATTCTCTAATAGGCAGCACTCCGTCAGCTGCTAATGTCTTCAAGGGAATGTGAAGGAATGGGATCTTCTTTTTTCCTGGTTTACGGTGTGCATCTGCTAACCTATTCATATCCACTCCTCTAAAAGGCATTGTTTGTTTCTTAGTGAACAACTGTGTGCTGGAAAAATTGAAATCTACTTTTACCCATTTTTCTATAATTTGCAATCCACAGCTTCATTTTATAAAAGGCTTAATGTCAGTCAATTAAGTATTGGTAGAAAGGTGGACTAGAATTTTAGAGGGTCTTCAGCACATAACTGCTTTCCTGACTGTCACATTTTACAAAACTGGAATGCTCATTCTGGTTGCTGTTGTCTTGTTGTGAAATAGTGCTTAGTTTTTCTGCATTGTTTTAAACTTGTTTCTATAATGAAATAAGGATCTTGCATGTAGATGTGTGTACCTCTATCTCTAATAAAACTTTTCACTATAGCGAAGTGCAACTCAGTGTGTACTACTTCTTTTTTACAACTTGTGAGAATTGTACCTGCTATCTCAGTAATAGCTGGATTAAACATATCCTGTCTTCATCCCAAAACAAGTGAACTATTTCCTTATGCAAACTATGAAGGCCAAATGAGATCTTAAGAACCCAAGTACCACAGATTGCAGTTTTGCTGTGGGTGTTCAGAGCAATCACCATTTTTAGCTATATAACTAGAGCGGAATCTTTCCAGTAATTTCTAGCCCAAGGTAGTATGTAGGCACTATGTGCAGCCATGTTTGTGTGTCCTTCTACCCCCTAAAAAAAAAAAAAAGTAATGTATTTTTTCTATATGTGGCAGTGATTTTTGAGACAGCTATTCCCACTTCTGTATTATTATTCAAAGCATTTCATGAAAATATTCTCTTCTACTTGAAACAATTTCTATACATCTATTGCTAACAGCGCACATAAGCCTTTCTTTAATTAAGATTGATGGATAATCCCTTAGAATTCTACTACCATTTTATACTCTTTGTCCTTCATAAGGTAAACCTATTTAATTTTATGTGATATCAGTTATTTCAATTGAAATTTCAATAGTTGTCTTGATTATTGACCAAACATTTGCCGATATTTTTGTTGTGGTTTAATAAGGATTGTGATTTGATAGGAGAAGCAGTCAGCTTTTAACTGGCTTTCAAACCCTCATGAATAAAGCTTCAAAAGTCCCTCAGTGGATATATGGTAGAAATGTTTTTTCAAGACATACACCTGAGACAAAGCTGTCACCTGTCAGTCTGCTATAGGTATTCCACATCTCTTTCTGATATGTAAATAGCTGCAGCTTGGGGGGGCACACAGGATGGAGCTCACTGGGTTTCAAAGAGTGGAGAGAATTAAATAAGGACTTTGGTAAAGATTCTGTCTCCCTTTGCTTTCCCCCAGCCAGGTCTAGGATTTTCAGAATGTGGTCATTGCCGCCTTGCTGCTTTTTCTGCTCAAACCAGTGGTTACCAGCTCTGGTGGAAACAGAGTCGGGGTGACTCTACACCCTGCTGAAAGGGTCCTCTGTGCTCATCTGAGTTCCAGAGTGATTGGATAGCTGAACGTAGGTGGATCATAGTCGTATGAGGGCTCTACAGTACGTTTTTCCTTGGCTGCATGAGTTTTATGTTAATGATTTGTTATGGGGCATGATTTCATCTCCCAAGAAACAATAGTTTCCGTTTGTCCATTTTGCATTTCTCATAATGTTTCTGCTTCAGGTATTTTAAGCGATCCAGCTGGAGAATTAGAAGATATTTAACTTCTGTTTAAATTGGGGAAAATTTTCCTTTTGGGTGATTTTCTTTATGTAACTGGCTTGCCTATACATTTGTCTTCTCAAGACAGATTCTTTTAATTTTTCTCTCACTTACCTTTTCTTTTTAAATTGGAAAATTCTACTGAGTAAATGATTGCTATTGCCATCTACATGTAACCAGAGCACTTTATTTTTAATGTTAGCTGTATTAAATTGAAAGTAGTTGAGGTTCTTATCTTCTTTTATCTAGGTTTTTTGTTGTTTGGGGTTTTTTTGGTGTGTCCCCCCCGAAATGTTATTCCAGGAATTCCAAAACGCACTTTCAAGAATGAATGGTATGTTGACAGAGATGTTTTGGTAGGCAAAGCGAGAACAGAGTGAAGTCTGGCAATATGTTTATTCTTAGCACTGCCTCTGTGCTGCACACCTGTTCAGAGAGTAAGTGTAAATCAGAGGAGTCTCGTGGGTAGGAATGTCAACTAAATCACTGCATACTCCATGTCCTGAGGATTATTTCAGTCAAATCTGAGAAGTTTTCCTCCCAAATTAGAATTCTTACTCATTTATCTGATCTAGAAGAGGCTGTTAAATAACTTCATCTGCTTTGTTTATGAGCGTGCCAGGGAAATATTGTTCTTACTGTTTTCTTTGTAAAAAAAACCAAAAAAACAAAACAAACCACCAATTTTTTTTTGTGCCTCTTTTGGTTTGAAATCCTTTGTGCAGAGAACGGAGAGGGGAAAGTATCCAATATGATTTTTTTTTTTTTAATGCTTAAGGGAAAAAAAAAGAATGCTAGAAACGGCTCTTATCCCACTTTAACTCTTTTTGCTAAAGCATAATAGAAAATGCAGTTCTTAATTGCATTTGAAGCCTTTTATTTGTTTCATACTTTTATCACCTGACTGCAAATGCATTACCTCTTTTGGTAATTATATTCTCCTATTTTATATAAAATTTTATAATCCAAGGGGGCTGTAACTGTTATAGTGCAAGGGGTGTTTCCTACATGGTACTCTGTGAAGAGCCTATGTTCGTTATTGGTGGTGGTAGTGAACATAGTTTACTGGTTCTTCCATTAGTATAACTACTCTTTCGTTTTACTGTGTGTTACTAGATTTTCAAACTTACCTTCAATTTTTATTCATCTTTAGATAAAGGAACAGACAAAATCAGTGTGGTAACTTTCAAGTCAGCCTTTCTGTTACCAGTTAGCTTGTCCTAAATACTTCCTGACCTGGCATTGTCCCGAAGATCATGGCTGCTATTAAACAGTAATAGAAACATTCAGCATAAACCTGTTAAAGGCTAATCTATTATTTCTTTACCAACTAGACTGAGTTTACTGTACCCTGTGGGCAACCTCAATCCTTCTTAAATTCTTTATTCCTCTCAGAGTGAGGAGTAATTTGGGAGTAATATAGTAAGAAAGATACTCCTGGAGTGATTTGTGTATGCAGTCTGTCTTTATATGAGTACTCACGTGATACGCATGTGCAGGCATGTCTTAGTGTTAAAAGTACAGCGTTAAGATTTCTATTGTTTCATCTGCTACACTTGATACTTAATTTTTTTAATTGCCATTTTTATTTAACAATCTGATTACTTTCTACGAAGTTCTTGGTGGCTTACTTTATCATCTGTGTTCGCATTTCCCTGTGCTGTGGACTATAGAACTTTTGTCTTGCTTTTATTTCGTTTGCTTGAGTCTGACCTTGCATGTTTAGGATAAAAAAAAATGGAGCACTCATTTGCATTTTGCTGCTCTTCACTTTTCTTCTGTTGCCTGCTCTTTCCTCCTTTTTAGTTATATCCCATTGTTGTACATTGAAGCTTGGAGCAGATACCCATTTTGGAAACCTTTTGAATTTTTTCACATTAATTTTGGAGGAAGAAAGAATATAATTTGCTCTTCAAGTGTTTGAATGCCATCTTGCACACTTGAAGGAGCTGAGATGAATTTCTCTGAATAGGCCCTAGAATCTGCCTGAATGACTTAAATTCCAGTGGGGACAGTTGGCTTGAAAAGCGATGGGTTTTGCAGCCTCCTACTCAGATGTTAAACTTGTCCAGGCAGTTAAAGGAGCTCACCATATTAACAAAGACGTAGCATAAATTCCTCTCTTTTCAAATTCAGTTTTAGCTCTCACCACAACACCCTACTATTGCTAAGAGATATGCTCCAAAACATGTTCTTTGTTTCTTTATTCAAGGATTTTGGGCCTATGTATCCTAGTTGCATTGGAAAATCATGACATTTCTTCCCAGTTAAAGAAGGAATCCATATATCCTTTCATTAGAAAAACTTCTGTCTCTCTTTTTCCCCTCTCAGATGACGGGGAGAAATGAAACTTAAAAGCACCTTCTCCAGTCAGAATAAAATAATGAATTTCATGTGGATTGTCAATAATTGCATATTTCATCAAGAACTACTAAGAAAAGCTTCACAGCTTGGCCCTGGGGAAGAACAAGGACTTGTATAGACTAGTTTTCTGAAATTTCTCCTGTAGTCCCCCATGACCTTCATCTTGCCACTGAGGGGACTCTTATGTTCCTGTGTGAGTCAAGAGACTCCTGAACCCTTTAGCCATCGTAGTGATCTTCTCTCCCGCAATTTCTCACAATTCAGGATAACCTTTACTACTTCTTACTATTATTCATTTCCATATCTGATTTGCAGTTTTAGCACTCTTCAGAATTGTCTTACAGTACAGGGTGACAGAATGCTTTCAAACACCACTATTAGTATAAAAGCGTTGAGATCTAAAGAGTAGTGCCACTCTGGAGACTTATTTTCAAATTAATTTCTTGTGCCTACATGTATTCTGAAATAAAGTTTCTTAATGTGCAAATATAAAGGCATAAATATGTATTTTTTCCTTAAGGTGTGGTTACAAAATTCATCATCATCTTTTGTTCTCAAATATCCTGCCCTGCATTTGTGAAAAATCCAACAGAGTAAACAAAAATGTAATTTATTTGTGCAACAGGAACATGATTAATGTGTATGATGATACCTGGGGCAGAACAAAATCCTTTTTTTTTTTTTTTTTCCCCCCCCTCAAATTAAATTGATTCTTTATCAGAAGGATCTGAAAAAATACAACTAAGTTATTTTGTCACTGAAGGAGGAAGATATGAGGACCCTGTTGCATAAAATATCGTAGTGTTAGGTCACTTTTGAGAATATAACTCTTTTAAGAGTTGCTAGATGAGGACTTCCTTTTGGCTGGTGTCTGCTCTTTTGCAACTCCTTCACATAGTAAAACTAAAGCCTTTTATACTTGCAGTGGAGTCTATCTTCTGTGATAGTGTACTTGAGGAAATAAAATCTTGAGGCAATTTGCCCAGGTTCCATCACTTTTTTTTTTTTTTGTGATCTCCCAACAGGGAGATAAAAGGTAATTGAGAAGGAAGCAAAAAGTTTTGTAATACGACAGAAGTATCTCTGTAAGTGCTGATAGTTCTTGAAGAACAGATTTCTTAGCTGCTTCTACTGAGCAACATGTTTTCTTCAAAAGCTTAAGATGGCTAAAAAGCCAGAAATAGCATCATGTGTACGTTCCTATACCTTAATTGGTATGTTCCTATACCTTATGGCTGAGATCTACTGAATTCTGTGAATTCTTAGCCGCAGAACTTTTCCTGAATTGCCTATTTTTGTATCTGTAGCATTTTGCTTCTTAGTATAAATAAGTAGGTTCTGTTTTTTCAGAGTTAACTTCTTTTATATGCCAAAATTACTGATATAATCAAAAGACCTTTCATGAAGTATTTTCTTTTCAGATGAACATAATTTCCTTCTCTTTTTCTACAAGTTAACAAGATTAAGTGAATAAGCAGATATTTCGAATTGTTTTGCACAACTATAAAAAACATATACTTATGTTTTCAAATATCTTTTCTTAAGGTATTTACAGAAATTGTATTTGAAATAATAAAAGGATTTATTAGCCCAGACTAGGATTTAGGAAGCAGTAATGCTCTTTAAAGATTAAAGTTTCAGGATTTTTTGTCATAATTTGTCCTTCAGCCAATCGGGGGGTTAATTTTCAATACCTTTGAAAAGACATCTGACATGCAAATGCAGCGTGAACTTAATATAAAATATGAATTTATTGAGGGCAATCCTGATTTTGGCATTGAAGAGACAAGAATTTCCTCTCTATAAAAACTGTTCCCTGAGTTCAGTTCATTTGAGTTTCAATTCATGAAGTTATGTTCATGTGGTAAACATTAATGTAACTTAGTGAATGTCTTATATTGTTACCATAGCTAGGGCTTGCAATGGGGAGCCCAGATGACTGTACTGGAGAGAATTGTTTTCCATGTGCATCAAGTACAGCGTGTACAGCCTGTGTTGAATATGCCCTTCAGTGGGTTTTTCAGGAGCTCAGAAATCAGGATCTCTCCTTCAGGTATTTGGGTATGAAGGCAAATTCAGTCTGTGATTTGGACAAAAGAAAGAAGATAAGGGCAGGAGAAAGCTGTCTGATGCGGCTATATGAGAAAAATTGGGAGCTCCCTGGAGTAGAACACGCGGGGTGGGAAATGCTTTTCTCTTTCAAACTGGAAATGTAACCTGCCTTTTTCTCCCTCTTTTTATTTCCTTGTTGGAACTGAACCGTTGCGTGTCACCGTAATGATTCCTTTGGTCCTTCGGTCATCTGCTTTGGTTGCATTGTAGTTCCTACCCTTCTGCAATGTGGAAGAGACCAAGTGTGGACACAGATCATTATTGGACTAGTAACATCTTTCCTTTGACTGTTTTGTGGGTTACCATTTGAAACTGTGCTGTGAATTGGACAAGGCTCTTGTCCACTTCTAGGCTTTGTAAAAGATAAGGGGATGACGGATCTGATAGAAAATGGACCGTGAAGCAGAGTTACGCTCTCATACCTCTGTCATTTCTGCCTCAAATGATTGTCAGGTCCTTCGTCTGCCAAAATCAAAACATAGATATCTGTAGAAGATGAGGGCGGGACCTTATTCAAGGATACCAGTGTTTTTTAAGGAGGAGGATTTAGGGTGATTGGGAATAAGGAGAGGCTTAGGATATAGCAGGAGGAAAGTTTTTCCTCTGTTTCTGGGAGAGGGGAGGCTGATAGATGTATAATTGGAAAGACTGGAGGAGTAGCAGCAATGGCAGGCTAACACAGAAGGGAGGCAGAAGGAGGGCTGTTTGTACTTGGAGGAAAGTGCAAAGAAAAAAAAAATCAATGGAAGAGACAGGCATCTGCCTTGCAGAAGTGCGAAGACTGAGGAAAGAGGGACACAATTCCTTTTTAAGAGGAGGCAATAAATGTCCTTGGAGTCTTTCAGATGTATGACGTGAAGTCACAATGAATGCTGTAGAGAAAGAGTATTTATTTGTCCATACATGTGTGTTAGAAATGTAGACCTATAGCTGATCGTTTGGAAGATGCTAAGATCAATAGAAGCAAGAGACTGACTTTAACTAGATTTAAATATTGCAGCTATTTTTAAAGATTTTTATATATAGTATTGGCACTTGAAACAGGCTGTGTATAATGATAAGAACAACAAATTCTTAGCTGATGATCAACTAGGGAAACATAATGATATCACTTAATGCATCTTTATATTGATACTGTTTAGTTTTCACAAGGATGGCTCAAAGCTTGCTACAAGCTGTGGAATAGACAACAATACTGTATGTCTGAAATGACAGCTGTAGTCATCACAAGCTGTCTGGACTTGACTAAACCAGATATTAATGTGTGGTTTTTATCAGGGCTTCTTCAATGAGACATAGAAAAAGCTGGATTAGCAGCCCAATAGCTTGGAAACATTTTCACAAAACATCATCTCCAACTGCAACCAAGAATCACCATGCAAAGCATTACAATAGCAACCTCTGTATTAAAGAGCACACAAGACCGTAGTAAAAACATTGCTCTGTTCCACTCTGAAAACCTTTGTGACTATAGGGATGTGAAATTTATGGCATTCCAGAGTGAAGGTTCTGGTTTGTGCCTTTTTTTGTAGTGATTTATCACATTTCCTTTCTATAAATATGAGTTACTGTTTCTGTTAGTCTTTTTACAGTAATCATGACAGTGATATCTTTTGTTTTACAACATCAGGCTTGTAGAAATGATGACCTGCACTCCTGTAATCTAACCTAATGATCCTGAGACAATGTACAATGCCCTCTTCTGAAACTTGGATATAAACTGCATAAGCTTTCCTATTCTAGCTCTTAAAATTCAACGTTTATTTAGCAAACTGGCTTCTTTGCTCTGACATTCATAGCTCTCCTAGCTGTAAACAACTTTATCAACTTCCGGCCCCGAGTTGTCTTGTACAAAAAGTAGACCAGCTTTAAAAATTGATATTATTTTATTTACATGAGGGACATGGGCCCCTGGATACTCAGTTCATATTATATTTTCAAATGGTTAGCTTTCTGGAGAAACACTCTAGATTTAATGCCGATATTTAAAAAAAAAAAAAGTCTATTTTTGTTGCTCAGAATGAAGGGGGATGATCTTGACCAAATAGTTATGACACTCTTCAGCGTAGAATAGGATAGAATGAGTATAGTAAAGAATGATTTTTGGGGTGGATTTTGTATCATTTATTCAGAATAATACCGGAGATGGGAAGGGAAGGAAAGCCTGAGCAGCAAATGAACTGTGTGAACGGGGCTGTACGAGAACTTGTGGAACTGAAGCTGTCTCTTGCATGACTCACTCGAGCAATATGTGTAATCAGAGGATGTGCTTGCCTGGGAGATTCCTGCCACCTAGTCATCTACATCACACTCAGCTGACAGCAGGAGCTGCTTCAGGGGATGCTGAAGACCTAGAATAGACTGAAAGTAACTTTTCCTAGTAGTTCAGGCCATGAATATTC
The DNA here is from genome assembly GCF_000708025.1 of Charadrius vociferus. Taxonomy (NCBI): domain Eukaryota; kingdom Metazoa; phylum Chordata; class Aves; order Charadriiformes; family Charadriidae; genus Charadrius; species Charadrius vociferus. The sequence continues at coordinate 463,697 of NW_009646736.1, forward strand.
ATAGCAGATAATGGCTCTGTTGTCACTGCTGTATTAATTCTTCAAAGCTAATACATTGAAGTCACTAGTTTGTTTTCAAGTTATGCATACTGAAAAAACCACTCAACCCACAACTTTAGAAATATTAAGCAGGGAGCCAGCTAGAATTTTCCATGTCTGGTTGATTCGTTCTGCTTGTAATAACATGCTATAAGACTGAGTCGAATTCATTTGAAGAGAAGTTTTTGAATCAGTGACAGGATAAATTTAGTTTGTCCACTATTTAATTTTGTGGTTTGCAAGAGGGTGTGTAGAGTTTTTGCCTGGTGTTTTATCTCAATGGCTTCATAGATAAAACCATGGTCTGTTCGTATGGAAGCACTGCATGTAGTGCTGTTTGTGTCATAAAGCAGAGAAGCATTTCTTTTTCCTTGCATCTGATATGAAGTAGTGCATCTGACACCAATTAGATTAATTGACCATGTACCTTAATTAACTCATGATACTCCTGTTTATTCACACAAAAAGGTAATTAATCAGCAGGAATTTGGGTCTCTTAATTTAACCAGGTGTCTTGGTAGGACCCCTGGTATTGGCACCTGACACGTTCAGCCCAAGAAGTTGTGTGCTGCGAACAGCACAGAGACTGACTGGAGGGGACTGTGCCTACTGAGAATGTCATTGCAGTGTAACAAATGGTCCCTCTGGCCACCTGTATCCTGACAAAAAAATGGGGAGAGATCAGGTGTAACCAAGGACAGCAGACAAAGGTGGCCTGGCAAAAATAGAGTTGTTGCAAAGAAGTTCTTTTTTAGAGATAATTTTGCACAAGAAAAACTAATTTATCAGTGATAAAGGATGTATAGAAAAATTAAGGGACAACAGCCTTTTTTTCAATGTTTTTTTTCTACAGACCTCTTAGTCCAAATAATCCTGCTGTACGTAAACACAAGGCCCTGTATGTCCTCTGCCAGTTTCCTTTTCCTCCACTGCTGTTCTGCACTTTCTGGTTAGGAAAATATAGAATCACAGGATCACAGAATCATTTAGGTTGGAAGGGACCTGAAGATCGAGTTCCAACCCCCTTGCCGTGGGAAGGGACAATATGTTTCAGTCAAGTAGTGTGTCTGGTTTTATAAAGCAGCCGAGGAATCTGGGAGATGGAAAGGTGTGATCTGTCCTAATCACTGGTTTTCCTGGTATGTTGGATTATCACAGTGTAACTGTACTTGTAAAGATGTTACTTTCCAGAAAACAGCATAGTGTAAAGACAGAAATAGAATTTCGGCTGCTACTCAAATGAGTATGGCTTCTTGTCTAATATTTAGTGGCTGAAACTTTTTTCCTATAAATCTGTGTTTTTCATTTGTAATACATATTGCCTAATTAAACGTTATGAACTAGCTACTGTCTGACCTGCAGTTGTGGGAAGTCCTTGGGTTGAATTTATAGTGGAAGAAACTGTACTGTAGTGTGTGTATGTGGGATTAGTAGTTCTGAAAATGTCATCATTGTTTATAGCAGAAAGAGTGGAAAAACAATGTGAACCTATGTGGACCACAGAAAAGGTTTTTCTAAAACAGAATTCTAAGAATTTTTCTCTTTGACTCTTGTTTTTTTTCTTATGAAACATTTTCAAGCAGTTGCCTGTCGTGGTTTAACCCTAGCTGGCAACGAGGTGGCTGTTCACTCGCTCCAGTGGGATAGGGAGAAGAGGGAGAAAAAAAACAACCTCGTAGGTTGAGATAAAGACATAAAAGGAAAAGAAAATATTAATAATAATGGAAAAAGAAAATACAAAATGAGTGGTGCAATTCAATTGCTCGCCACCTGGTGACTGGTTGCCCAGCCTGTCCTGAGCAGTGATCATGGATTCCTGTCCCGGCCAACCCCCACTTATATACTGAGCATAACATCTATGGTATGAAGTACTCCTTTGGCCAGCTTGTCCTGTCTGTGCTCCCTCTCAGCTTCTATGGGAAGCTGAAAAAGTCCTTGACTTAATATAAGCATTACTGAGCAACAACTAAAACGGTATGTGTTATCAACATTATTCTCATACTACATCCAAAACACAGCAGCTAATAGGAAGAAAATGAACTCTATCCCAGCTGAAATGAGGACATTGTCTTTCTTTAGTCTTGCTTCCTCATTCTTGTTGACATTTGAAGTAATGTTTTCCAGGTCCTTAAAAGGACACTTGAGTGAGTTGTCACCACCTTGACTGAGAGCTGTTATTCTATTAGATCATTATTTGAAAATAGCCTGTCATAATGCACTGCTCAAGTGGCTCTGCTTTTGTAACTGCATGATCGTCTGCGTGAACCGTACTGAAACCAGTGATAAACCACCAGTGGAAGAACTGGTTCTCACTGTTTGATTTTGTTAATAGTAAAAGGTGGTAAGGTGTTAAGTTCAACCATGTAGGGCCATAAATTGATGTACAAAATATGATTTGCCTGCTAGGAATTTAGTTTTCCCTATTAAACTTACAGGAATGTCAATAACAAAAGTGCCATAGCATCAAATCTGATTTAGTGGGCCCTTATTCTGTAATTAGCGCTCTTCAAGTTTTGCATCTGTTTTTGAGGTAGCATAGCAGTTCCCAAGGTAATCGCAATGCATATGCTTTTTCGGAGTATTTTGAAGAATCAAATTCTAAAATTAAAGTTCTGTTCAACTGTATCTATGAACGTTTTTACTTTTTCACCAGACTATGGAAGCAACGTACGCAGCTTTATTCAGGGGAAATAGACATAAAATACCTGTATTGCCTAATGATCCCTGCTAAAATTATCCAGTGATTGACTTGATTTAAAAAGTCATTTGGTGACTGACTTGAAGTAAAAAGATATCCTTGATTCCATGGAGAACATGGTTTTTGTCAAGAGCTCAAAAGTAAGGACAAAATGTACATTTGTTTTTGCATGTTCATACTTTTTAAAGCCTGTATATATGATAGAAATAATGATTCAAAGGATCATAGCATTTCAGAAAATAGGTCTGGGGGAAATAAAAATGTAGGTATTTTATAAACTGTGCAGTAGGTAGATAATGTATAAAAAGGTAAACAATTTTTGCTTAATCAGTGCTTCTCATAAAATCCTGTTGGATCTTCAGCAACATATATGCATGCAAGAGAAATGACTGTAGACCATGCTGTAATAAACTGTCATCCTTAGAAGAAGGTTTTTTAGCTTATTTAGTTCTAAGGCCAACTTGTTTATTTATTTCTTACTATAATATAACAAATACTCCCTTGAAACCATGTGTTCTGTTATGATTGTAGTTGCCCCCCAGATTTTTAATATGGAAATACCTCTTTATTAAAAGTACAAAGTAATTTCCTGCAATATTGCTTTCCTTTTCTTTAGGAAAATAGTAGTATGGGGGTGAGGGAGGATTTTTCAAGTGATTAGGTAAATATAAATAATGCATTGAAATAGATGAAAATTCAGAACTGCTTGTTCAAAAATACATAGCCATTAATCTCAGAATGGAAATGTCATTTTGTTTTTTATATTTTCAGCTGAAAAAACTGTCTAAAAGAAAAAAGTGATTTTTTTTGTTTCAAATAAGCAGAGAACAATAAAACCAAAGCTGTGATCATCATACTAACTTTCCTGCAGCACTACGGCAGCAATCATTCTTCTGTGTTGCATTAATATCCCTGAAATTCTGTAATAGAACATTGCATCATAGTTACCTGACAATAGTGTATTTTTCTTCCATGCTCACATTATCATACACTGGCTGATGCTTTTTCATATCTTACGAACATAGAACATTTAAGTATTTAAGCCATATTAACAATAACTATTTATTTAGTTCTTTCAAGCACAAGGGAAAGGGTTTTCTGTTCTAGTTCTTGTATAAAGGTTTTACATGTTTTAAATCTCCTGGGAAATCTTTTGTGGCCTCAAAATGCTTCCACTGACTGTGATGGTTTTGAGGATCAGAATCCACAGTTTATATTAAGAAGCTATATTTGCAAATGACTAGAAAAGTTAACTAATGAGTGAGGTGTGAAAGCAGGGCAGGAGTCTGATGCCCAGGAAAAATCAGGGCTATATGTAGGTCTTCTGTACAAATGATGTATAAGTGAGTGCTATGCTCTGTGGTTCAATGGCAGACTTGCAGATCAATAAGTGTTTGTTTTTTCTAAATGTCGTCGTTTAGGCCAAATCGGCTACTGGGGACCTGGAGGACCCCAGATGGGACCGACAGATGCTCTCCTCTACCCCTCTTCAGAGAGAGGGGCAGAGGAGGAAAAAGAGACTTACGAGTTTAGAAGGAACTAAACTACTTTAATGAAATATTAATAATAAAAAAAAAAAAAAAAAAAGAAATATATACAAAACCGTATCAAGCTCCTGAGATGACGATCACGACACCGGCTGGCACTGGGGCAGTCCCAGGCTGGACTCAGTGACGGACGGGAACTGGATTCCGGATCTGCATTCAGGATCGGGATCGCAGGCAGACGAACAGAGTCCTCCTCAGACATCGGCCATTGCAGGAAGAGAGAGGAGTTGACCTTTCGATCCCTCAGCCTTTATACTGAGCATGAGGCAGATGGGATGGAATACCCTCGTTGGTCAGTTTTGGGTCACCTGTCCTGTTCGCTCCTCCTTGCAGGTGGGACCCCACTATGCTTTTCCGCTTCCGACCCTCCAATGGGGCAAATAACAAAGTTGGCTGACCTTGGGGGTTATAGCAATAAGTATAAGCAAGAGCCTCTCTGCATACCATGCCTGGGCATCAGCTATAAACATAAGTCTTATCACCCTGAGAGAGTGAACATTGTCTGCACAATATGCTGTTAATTTCACTTGTTAGAGAGGCCCAGCTAAGAAGCGAAGTTACTGACCAAAATTGGTTCTGTTTTACCTCAAACCAGGACACTAAACAATGGTTTAAGCAGATTGTAATATCTAGTTTAACTGAGCATATACTAGAGCTCTGTGGTCCAAATCTAATTCCTGATGTTGGACCTGCAAGACATATGGAATCCCAGGTTCATGAGATGCAGTGCCCTCCATGACATTGCAGAAAGGTACTGTCATTTTTTTACAGATTCTTGAGTATAAAATAGAAATAGTTAAAGCTGATTTATATGTACAATATATAGTCATTCATTGCTACGTCTTGTCCCTTTTTAAAGGATAATTACTTGGTCTGGTTGTCTGCTGCATCAGATGTGCTCAACATAAATGGAAAGAAGTGTGAAGTAATTGTCTCCCTGGTACTGTCCGTGACTTCCCAGTTCTCAAGCTGACCCACTTGTGTCTGAACAGCCCTTGAAGTGCTGTAGTTGTAACGTCTTCTCGGTCTGAATGACTGCATGTGAACTGCCCACCTTCCTCAGCCATACGTCTGTGCAAGAGAGCGGGTGAGGGTGGGGAATGGTCTGGCTTGTTTGGTTACCCAGGCTGGAAGGGAGGATCCGTTTCTCCTACGCAGAATTTTCACATTAATTTCCTGGAGTTCCAGTGGAGAAACTGGCTGGCTTGGCGGTTCCCTCACCTGAAACTACCATGTTTTGGCAACTAAAGTAGCATCCTTTGTGGAAGTGCTCATGTAGAATGACCTCAAACCCCTGCTGACTCAAAATTCCATATTCCTTTCACATCAGCCTCTCCAGAGCAGAACTTGTCATGAGATTTCCCACAGAATCCAGCCTCAAAAATAGCTTTGGGCTTTTTTGGCTGACTAATTGACCAGATTCAATCATAGAATAATGAAGTCAGGAGACTTGAGGAATGTATGGAATAGGATGTGGCATTTATGGGACTTTCTTTGCAATGACTAGGATCACAGCAGTTCCCATTTCTTAGGCATTAAAAAAATAACTCTCTGAGTTTTGGAATTGTTAGAGTTGAGGAAATTCTTCAAAGAAGTTATGGAAACCATTGCAACTTGCAAACTATGTAGGAAACCCGTTAGTTTTTCAAAGGTGCTTTAATGTCTTTGCTATTGCCTTCCAGCAAATTTGTGTACTTGCTTCTTTTATGAAAATTAAGTTCTTGTTATATTTCAGGTAAGATAATATCCCTAATATCAACAGGAATCCTGTGGGAAAACTTTATTACCAGCATTTGCCTTGGGTAATATCTTATTCCACATAATGATGAAATAGGTCTTTTTGTATTCTCTGGGGTAATTCAGAAACATCTGCTTCACATTAGCTCCTCAAAGTACTTTGTTTAAAAGAAACATATTAAAGAAACCTTTCACAGGTCTTAGCAGAGCAACTGCCTTTTATTTAGTCCTGGGCTAAGTGCTTTCCAATATGAATGATTGCTCGAGCAGCAACGACAATTAGAACACCATCCTGTAATAAAACAGCACCCGGTCCTATTTACAGAGTATTAATGGTCTGCTTTCCCAGCGTGTTACGACCAAGATAATGCAAAATGAGCTGCTGCTAAAAGTTCTGTGAATTTTATAATGTTTTATTGTATCTCTTAGTCTTTTTGCAGCAACTGCCATAAGTGAATGACTTACAGAGACCATTGCAGGCACAAATTTTGCAAAGGTGTACGATGATCCTCAGAAGTTTGTGATTCTGGATTCCTGAGTTAATAGTTATTTTGTTATTCGGCAGTGTTGCTGTTATCTTGCCTCCTTTGATTTTTAGTCAGAAAAACTTCTCAATTTTTATTCAGTGATTTTGATCTGAAGCTATTTTCAGAAGATAACGCTGAGAGCTATTTTTAGCAATCTTCCTGTCTGGTCTAACTCCATTGCCACAGTTTCATTAGTATTCAGGTCTGTTTTTCTATCTTAAATCTGTCCTATATTTCTTGTTTCTGGGCAGAACTAAATTTATAGCTGCCCTTTTACCCTGTTATCCCAGACCTGATTTCTTCACTGCAAAATTCTCTCAGTATTACAATATGAAAGAGGCTCTGGCCCACACAACAGCCGCAGCTGCCTGTCGTTCCTTGGGGATGCGCAGCCTGTGCGGCCTCGTGCTTCAACAATTCTGTGTCTTTGTACTTACCAATAATAACCACTGAAGCACGGGTAGAAATTAGGATAGCTTTGTAGATAATGACCCTTTCATAGACGAGGGTCAGACTACTTTTCTATCTATACATTGATGACCTTTCCAGACTCAGAAAGGTTTTTTTTTTTTATTATAAGAAGAAAATAAACAAAAATGTGTGAGATATGACAACCTTTTAGAAGTATCTAGGCAACTACAAATGCAGCCACCCAGGAGGACTTTCAGAATTATCAAAGTGTTCTCCCCTATGGACATTTTAGGACTGTTTAGTGTTATTAAACAGTAGGTTGCTTCTTTACAAGACTAAAACTTTGATTCTCCTGCCTTAATTCACAAGTTTTTTGTTTGGAGTTGGTTTTTTTGTTTGTTTCCCCCCCATTGTTTAGATGAAGCTGTCTTCCTTGGCAGATTCAGCAGAGTTTAAACAAATGTTAATCTTCATATATCTCTAAAATTGAATTCTAGTATTACAGTTCTCTGAATAGCAGGTGATCACCATTTCACAGTTGATCAATTTGGATTTTTTGCATGTTTAATCCCTACTGCAGGTTGAGCTTATGTGTTGTCACACTGTATTGCCTAAAGATCTTATGCTGCTTCTCATTGCTGACATAAAATAATGAGCAATCGTCTCTGCTGTACTTACTTAGTTCTGATCAGGTTCTGGTCTTGTCTCCGTTTTTATTATTGATTTTTCTGGTATATTTTTGTGGACGCTTCCTGGCTTATGCTGCATTGTCTAACTTTTCATAAATTTTTAAGTTGTTTTCTTCTCTTCACATGTGTATTTTTTTACCTTGACGGGAAATCATGGCCCCAAACAAGGGCTATGCTTGTGTCAGATATACTGTATGTGGGAAATGGGTCCAGCTGTCTTTCAGCTAAGATACCTGTGAATGGATGTTTTGGCTGTCTGTTGCTGAGAGGTCCATGACTACAAGAAAGGTAGCACATCAAAAGGTGGCTCAGATTTTAAAAAACATGCTGGACAATTTCATATGAGTGGATTGATACATGTTCGAGTATGTTCTTCCACATGTATGATGGAGGCTTTGAAAATGAGACTTCTTTCAGATGATGCATGTTATGTATTCAATATCATTAATGTCTTTAGGAAAGGTCAGAAGTGATATTCTAACAGAATTTGCTTCTTTGGTACAACTTGAATTTCTAATTTCCAAAGTGTAACACGTACCCACAACTCTTACTGTGCCAGCTCTGACACTTTTACAGTGATTCTACATACAAACAAAATTTGAGAGACCATGACACTTAAACATAATCTCCGCAGAAATACTGCAACAAATTCTTCAGTTGTGGGTTTACTTCCATTGTTTTGCTCTTGTGTCCTTTTTTGTAGGTGCAGTACTATCTGCTCTCATATACATTAGCATGTTGCACATTTTGACATTGCTAGATACCTATCAGGTCTGAACTTTTTGAAGTGGGTACAATCTTTGAAATAACCATTTCATTTTCTATTCCTACAAATGCTTACCATGCAAATGAACAAAATTAGTGTGTTTGTGTGTGTATTTGTAGAATACTTTATTTAGTTTCATTTAAGTTTATATTCCTATGTATAAGAAAGTGAGGAGATGGTTCAGCTGTATGGTGGGTTTTTTTGGTCCCCCACTGATAATGAAAGTTAAAGCAACGAAGAAGTGAAGCTGTATTTTTCTGATTTAAAGCAGATTTTTTTTTTCTGCTTTATTTTCATCTGTCTGTTAATGCTGCTAGGACAAAATGGTGTCACAGCTGACTGTCAGTAATAAATTTGGAATATTAATTGCACATCCAAAAGTCAGCTAATTTTTTGGTATATGTGTCAATATTTCTGTGATGACTTGCCCAACTTTCCTGAGTTTTCGTATACTTCTGTTTCCTGCATGCTCCACTGCCAGTTGGAATTGATAGAATCTTTTCATTCACCTTAGAGTGCTTTGTCTCAATATGTCAGCACATATATGGCATAAATAAACGCTTATATAACTATGATGTGATGCATTTTGTGGTAATAGTTATGGATTCAGAGAAAAGTTTGCCTGTTTGCTTTAGCAGCATAATTACAAGGGAATTCTTGTCATTGCTGTTCTGGTGTGGGCAGGCAGATTCTATTTTTTCTCTTTTTGCTAGGTATGCATGTTTCAATTGGTCTAATAGTGGTGAAATTCATAGATTATTTTGTATTTGTAAAGTCATACTTCAGTATAAGCTTGCTTTAAAAAAATAGTTTGAGAGTAAACCTTAGATCTTTACACTAAATGTAGTTTGTCATTTTATGGAATAGAATGTTAAATGTAAGTCTTCTAAAATTCCCTCTATGAAAATTATTCATAGAAGTCTTGTGTCTCTTACATGAATTGGATTGCATTTTGATTCTGTTTGACCGTTTTTAAAGTCAGTGAATATTTGACTTCTTCAGGTTTATTATATCCACAAGGATTTGCATTAGTTTACTTCCTACTTGTTCCACATCCTACTGGAAAACCTAGTGATTCTCCTCAGCCTTATAAATCACAGAAGATTGTAAAGATACATATAAGGCAAAATAGTGCTCCCATCTTTGACTATCTCGTTTCTCTGTAAGATCTGTCGTATCTTAGTCAGAGGACAATGGAAGATAGGATGTTATTGTATGTATGAATTTTTTTTCAGAATTTTACCAAGTTAACAGTGGTAAATACCAATATATTTGATCCGTAGTACTTGTATAAACTCACAGTCGTAAGAGCTAGCTTCTCTGATGCTGTTTTATGGGTCCTCACAGCATGCATCTAATACATGAATGGACTTTGAGATACATGGTGTCTGAAATACCAAGATACTAAATGAGTTGTCCAAACACTTCTGACAGAAAAGGAAAGCGAGTTATGCGTTTCTCGTGCCGTAATCAAGATCCATCCTTCCTTTGCATAATTATCTTACAGCCTTCTGTCTGCATTGTGGACCTGCACACAGCATTGCTAGTGGGAAACAAAAGTGGGAAACATCTACCAGCATCTTCTGTGCTAGCCATGGAGTATTTGTACCTTTGTCTTATCACAGATTTCTGGAATAGTGGCTGTGTTAATACTTTTAGAAGCCAGCCAAGTGGACAGGAGGTAGCTTTAGTTAGTGTTAGTTTAGTGTTAGTGTTAGGTTAGGGTTAGGGTTAGGTTAGTGTTAGTGTTTTTTCAACCATTGCAATAAGCAGAAAGCAAAATATGTGCGTAGTTCCCAAACCAGTTGTATATTTTCTGTTTCTGCAAAGTATGAATGTAGCAGGATCACAGTGCCACGTGTGCTCATTCCAGGTAAATCTCTCTATATTTTGAGGTTTGCTCAAATGGAAAATAAATGATTGGTCTTGAAGCAAGGCAGAATGCACTCCTTTTGAGAGGTTGAAATGATTTCAGCTTCACCACAAAATATGATTATTTTTCAAACTCATCTTAAAATGCAGAAAGCTCAGCCCTGTCTTATTCCGTTTCTTTGACCTTTCTGAAATGGATTTGGTTGCAATTTTACATGTAAGCAACAGATAAACAGCTCAGACTATAAAATGAAAATTATTAGCATTAGTGTTTTACTCCAGAGCTCAGGCATCGGTACTTAACTTATGACTGAGAGATGAATAAACTGTAGTTTATAGCTCTGAATCGCTAAATCTTTAATGCAACCATGGGCTGGCTCAGCAATGCTTAAAACCTTCAGCTTCAACACTTGTGGTATACTAAAATGCCATTAAGTCATGGACCATTTGTCATGCAATGTTTGAAGATTTCCTGGAGACAAAGCAGTAAATTTCAGAGTAAGGCAAAGGAAATTTTTGTCTATGACTGATTTGTAGCCCTCTGGTGAGCCACACTAGAAAAGTGTGGTCCAAAGAAGATTAGGAAGTTAAAGTCTAAATAAAATAAGTGGTTTAAAATGAAATGGATTAATAGTTGGTAACTTTGTCTATTAAAAAGCACTTTTACAATAAAAAGGAACAAATATATTTTTCTAAATTTCATGGCATGCGGACTCTGAAGGAAGCACAAATGAAGTTGTTGCTCTGTGGGCATGGGTAGTAGCCCCTTGGAAAAGGTAAAATATAAATTTGTGAAATCACAAAATACTTACTGAAGGCTGTGGTCTCAGGGCTGTCAGCTGCTGCTGGAGCGTTTGTCCATGCTGGTGTGTAGCATTGCCAGTGTTTGACTGAAGTGAAGGAGAGGTGGGAATCCCAAGGTCCCCTGTGCAAGTTTCATTACTTGGATTACGTTTAGAAGATGTGAGCTTTTCATCGTGGTGGAACTGCTACAGGAAAAAAAAATAACTGGCGAAACTTCCACTCTAGCTGAAAAAAACAATTTTTTTTTTTTGGGGGGGGG
>NW_009646736.1:475082-493008 GCF_000708025.1 Charadrius vociferus
GGGGGGGGGTGGGTGGGTGGGTTGGGGGGTCATCAGGACAAGAACAATATTATTTAAATCCAGGAAATATAATTGGTGTCACCGCAGAAAGGATGCGATGGGGTACATTAATTGTGTACAGCTTCATTACTGCTGCCTCTTGCAAGATTCAAGGGGACTATATCATCTTGCTAATGATCACTTCAGTGTAGAATAAAACAGTAGTCAATTTTATTGCTAATTTGCTCAAAATACCATGGGAATCAAGGTGGAGAGTTAGTTTTTTGTAATGAAGATTGTAGCTACTGTGGAAATTGTTTATGGTTTCTTCAGTGATGAAGAGGAAGTTTCCTTAACTACAATGGAATAAGCAGCAGGTTGTTATTTTGGGAGGAGGCACTACTTTGGAGAAGGTGAGAAGTTGGAGAGCACAGTATATTAACTCCCCTTGTTTTGCCAAGCCAGCAAGATAAATAATGCACGTCTCAGGGCTGTAGCTGAGGAAAAAAGAAAATCCTTTATTAGTGTTAGACTTCATGAGAACTAGTTGCTTGTTAGCTGCCAAAAGGAAAGAATACTTGAACAGCTTACATGATGAGGGGAAAAGCAAGGAATTTTAGGTAGCAAACTGTGTAACTTTATCATTTCCAACAGATGATGCATTTATGAATTACTTCAGTGAGTAAATCTCACCTCAGTAGGTTATACATATCTGGCTGACTTGTTTAACGTTCCCACGAGCAGGGATTGGTACACTATCTGTGATGAGTTTTCCCTTTGCCAGTTTCAACCTTTTATTTGGTTTTGTTACTCCCAGGAGATTGAATTTGAGCTCTGGGAAAATTCGTACCAGCAGCTGCAGCCTTGCTTGATAGGTGCATTTATATGTTACTGCAGTATAAAGCTATGGTAAATTAGTCACTAAAGACAATTAAAACTAAAATTGGCTCATACAGTGATCGTCCAGTTGAAAAGGAAGACAGATTACAGTAATTTTCTATGCGACCTGGATTCAGAGCAAGCATAGGATACAGGGGCGAGATGACACACATCTAATGTGTGATGCAAAGCACTCGTCCCTGAAGAAAGCTTTCTTCCCGAGTCCTTGATCTGCAGTCCAAATTTTTAAGATTTAATTTATATAAAAATGTTACTGAAACAAATATGTAATTGAGAAATAAGGGAAATAATTAGTGCTAAACTGTTCACTTAGGGGGTTACTGTAGATCTTGGGGGCTTTTTGGTATTGTGAAATCCCATCTGCTGAGTGGAGCTGTTTTATTCAAAATAACTACTGGGGAGTAAAATCCTTGGTGTTTGCTTACATCTTAGTTCAGATACAAATTTCCTGATCTTCTTAACCGCTCTGTCTCAAACCCCTGCCTTCTTGAAATATGCTGCCGAACTCTTCCTGTTAGTGAGAGTTCTTCCTATTGTGGGTATTTTGTATTTATTGCCCTCAGGTAGATAGGTAAAATAACCATTAATCCTATTGCTCTATCTGTGCTAAGGTGCCACTTAACAAGATAAAGTAGAAATACAAGAGCACTTTTCTGGCTGCCAGAACCCCGGGCTCAGGTGAGCCTGATTAACGCTCAACTGTGTTTACTAAAGTAGAGAGACTGTCTCGGATGAGAGTACTCTGCTATTTCCCAAGTGGGATATTCTCTGGGATATTGCTTGCTTCATCATAGGTTTTCCTGAAAGTAGCAGATGGCTTTTTTTGGTTGTTTTTTACCATATTTACCTGATATAGCTGTGGACCGTATTGTCCTGGCATTTGGACATTTGTCCTAGTACTTCCTGTTTTCTTCTTTCTGGAACACAAGTTGTCATTGAAATGTATGGGTCAATTAAGGCTCGCTAATGAGTGGAAGGGAGAAGCTACTGACAGCTCAGAAACTGTGAAACGAGGCGAACTTGGACACACTGCAGTGGCTTCAGTGTATTCTGTTTTATTCAAACATTACGAGTAAACCAGAAGTAATCCAACAGAATTAAAGAAGCAGAAACCCCCTGGAAACTCAGCTTCCCGCTCAGGCTGACAGGAGATACAGAATTCTAGAAGTGGGTGAGCGCAGCATAGCACAGTGATGCCGTGCAGTAGTAGGAGGTGCACTGAAGTGTGAGGTCAAACAGAGTTACCCCTTCCTAGGGAGTCCCCAGCAGTTTGTAGGGTTCTGCTCTGCTCCCCCACCTCCGCTATGGTGGTGTCGGTGAAGAAAAACTTGACCTGGGTAGAAAAAGTCTTCGACTAGTTTTGAATCCAAGGTGAATTCTTTGCTACATTCATGTTAGCAACAACCTGAACTTGTGATAGAAATTTGTACTGAATTACAGTTACAGGGGCCTGTTTTCATAATGTAGAACACTAGACACCCCACCCCACCCCCCTTATTTTTTTTTCCTGAAAGCAGGGTGCGTCTCAATGGATTAAGATCTATGAAAATGTGGAAGATAGTTTAGCAACCAATCTGTGCATCTTGTAGCACAGTTATGATAGTTTGTACTTTCATAGACTCATAGAGGAAGCAGCACTAGTGGGAATCTTCAGTTCTTATCAGCAGACAAAAAGTTCATTCAGTGTCTAAGGAAATGAATACATAGTTTTTGATTATGCTTAAGTGTTACTCTTTTCTTATGGACAACAAAATAAATGGCTTATTCGCACAGCAGAACACTTTTTCCATCAGTGTTCAGTATATGCACAAAATAAATTAGATTTCTAACCTAGACGCTGTATTTGATGGATTCTATTTGATGAGTTCAAGTTGCACATCTTCTGTATTTTTGACATGAGAATACATTGCCGTAAAATATTGATGGTATGAAGTATTGTAATGAAGTGTTTTCACTTGTCACATACTGGAACACAGATTTATAGGTAAGAGTTTTGTTGGACAGTAGTGCTGAACACACCATAACCAATGTCTCTTCCAGACAGAAATTATACGTTGCTGGCTAAAAGTAACAGCATGTGGAAACATGTGGCAATACATTTTTAGGCCATTTATGTATTGGCCAATGCATTGAGTTTTATGCGTGCCTGAAAAACAATGAGGTAAGCTGGCCTTAATTGCAGCATCTTTTTATAACAATAACAGCAATCTAGCATTATCAAAGAAATTAAATGCTAACATCTTTTGAAAGTATAGATATGTATTTGAAGACTGGTTTCCAGTGTTAACTTTTGTTCGGTGCTATTTAGGCTCCAGTCACCGGTCAGCGTTCACTTAAAAGGAAGAAGCACCCAGGTTGTACAGTGATTCAGGCTTTATCTTATTCTCTGTATGTTCTCTATCCCCAAATACTTTTTGAGAGTATAAATCTCTGAATTTCTTTATTTCACTATGCTCTAGAGCTTTGACCTGGGTAGATTTTTACCTCCTCAATTCCATTTTTCTTGCAATAGAAAGGGAATAATACCTATTGTGCCCAGCACAGTAGGCTAGTGAGAAGTTCAGGAAACCTTCAATGCTGTGAAGAGACAGTATTTTACAGTTGAGTTTTAAACTACGGTCTGCCAAAAAGGCTGGAATTTTAAAGGTGATATGTTTTAATTGGGGTTAAGTTAATCTCTGATTAAAAAAAGCAAAAGTAAGTATGGAGATTTAAAAAGAAAAAAGAAAGGGGGAGTGCTTTGTAGAACCCAGTGCTTTTAACTGTTTACTTAAAACTTCAATGCAGCTTGTATGTGTGGCTTTTGTACCTCATTTAAAAGCAGGCACATCTCTTGAATTGATTTTTGAATGATGGATAGATCATTGGAGTGCCGTGGGGTCGCATATCAGATGATTGCTACGAATTCCGTGTTAGCATGTCGTGTTGCTTTCAATTGAGGCAGTCATAGGAAAATAATAGCTGTTGCCCTTTTAATGCAAAAGATCAGAGGGAGCTGCTTATTTGGATGGAGAGCCCGTCTGAATAGAAGCAAATAATATTGGCCACTAAGAAACCCTGGTTGAGAGACATCAACAGCTATTAACACAAGTAGGATCTTGGATGTCAGTTCATTGTGGATGCTGTTGGTCCCAGGGGTTTGTCAGCGCTGTTATTGGTGACAGCTTTCTGTGAGCTGCTTGCTGAAAGCACTCATTGAGCTGCGAGGAGTTAGTGTGTAAGGGAAGGTCTAAAAATGGGAAACACCCAGGATTTCAGAGGGGGTGTGTGTTTAGACTTCAGTATGAAGTCAAGCTTGAGATTTAGAATGCAAACCCAAATCCTTTCAGAATATGATGAATTATTTAAAAAAACCTGATTTTTATACACAACTACTAAACTATTGTTAGGAAGCAATGTATGTGAACCCTGAAAATTGGATAATAAATCTTTCATGTTACCTTTTTGAAATGCCTGATTGATTTGTGTGGTTTAAGTGCGAGACCTCCATTCCATATCCACCCAACGTGTTGAAACAGGACGCTGGTGTTTGTCTGTAATGCAAGTATGCAGGGCATTGAATAGCCTCTTGAGAGCTGTGACTGGTAGTGGTGAGCACAACGGTTGCGAAGACTTAATAATGAATATCAATATTGCAAGAAGTTACACAACAATGATGAAGTGAGTTTTGAAAGTCTGAAACGCATTGCTAGGAGTAAGCTGGAAGGCTTAAATTTAGAAATGGAGCTGCATAAGCCGGTATACAGTGGTCTTTGTGGACTTCTGTAACTTTGCAGGCATACAAACCCTGGCTTAGGGTTTGTCTGATCAGAGTAAGATGGAAATAATAACTCAGCCTGTTTTTTTTGTTCCAAAAGATGTGATGAAAAGATGGCTTTGTCACACACAATCCCTGGATCACAGACATCAGGGAATAGATGTGATAACTTGAGGCAAGGCATGAGGTGTGCGGAGACTTGTACAGCTTGTATTTGCTTAAGTCTGTTTGCTCTGCAAATTTGAGGGACAGCTGTTCGTGCAGCTCTTCAGCAGGGTCTAGTAAGTTCTCAGTAACTATGTCCCATGTTTCTGTGACATAAATGGAGTGCACATTGCTAATTTCTCTAGTGTATTTGCGAGTGTTGGGAGAAGCAGCAAAGCTGTCATGATTAATCTTAAAAGAAAAGAAATGTCTAAGAACAAAATCCTAGAACTCACAGACCGTGGATATTTTCAGAGTAACATGAGTGCATTTAAATAAATGGGAATTTAAAAAATCTGTTTAAAAGAGCAGCCTGTATTATCAGGAAATAAATGCTTTGTAAACACGACAGCCAGAATAAAGCTGTTTACAGTATGTATGTGTGTGCTGATATAGGTCTCTGCTCAGGGCTTACTACTGATGAGAAATTTTATTTTCCTGTAGGAACATGCAAGCCGCCTTCTAACATAAGCACCCCGTGGTGCGACATACAGATTTTAAAAAAAATACTGTTTGGCTCATGGTGCTAATTATACACCCTGCCCTGGAGCATTCCTGGACCATGACCCTGTCAAACTAGACAACGCCACTGGAATTGTTAACTACACCCTAGTGGTTGTCCAGGACTGGGATTACAGAGCTCCAGGGAGACTGGCCTTGCTCAGGGCTGGATAAAACCTATTTTTCTTTCTGATAATCACATGCACCTTCGTTCAGTTATGCTCTAAACTGGAATTTACCTGGGTAACCCGCAATGAGGTTGCTCTGGTAAGAGCTCATTAGGGGAAATGATGGTAATATGATGCAAGACTCTCTGCTGTAGCAATAGTGTTTGGATTCTTATTCCAAGTGCTGGTTTAATTTCATAAATTTCTAAAATGTCTTAATCTAACATTTTCAAGCTCTGTTTCCAGATTTTAATATCCTAAATCTAGCAAAAACAGTTATTGAATGTTTTAATATTGTATTTAGCTTTGAAGTCCAGATTTCAGAAGTTATTATATTATACAAATCTTCTATTGTCTGTCATTATTCAGCATCTCAGATGGTATGATTTGTATGAAGATTCATTTAAGGGACCTTTTTTGGAGGCAGAAGGACTGTGGGTATTTCTTTCTGTGGTATTAGAAGGAAGAAGTAGTAGTTTTTAATAGTCTTTTTGGCTTCTAGAGGGTTCTATTTACTTTAAACTCAGTTCAGTGCAAGCTGTAGTATTGCATGTAACATTTGACAGTATTAAAATATTTCTTACTCTCTCACTGAATGTTTAAGAACAGCTTACAAATGGGAACAGTTTCAACAGAAGAATGAAAAACACCATGTCTAAGGATACTTTACTGCACAGTGGTCACAGTACTTCATACAATGTCTAGATTTAAATTTTTGGTGCAGAGGTGGAACTTGTGAGGGAAAAGCTGAATGTGAGTCTTGCATCTTGACTATCCTAAATGCAGGTTGAGCAAAATTGACTTCCAGTTCAGTAAATTTAGCACTTTGTTACTGTACTTTATTGTGAGTTCTTTTAGTGTATCTCAGGAGATGTCAAACCATTGTATTTTGACTTTTCTGATATTCTGCTATCACACTTCTTATTGTCCAGCTACGTAGAAAATTCATCTGGTACTACATGTGAGTAGCTCCAAGTGTTTCAAAACTCTATTTTTTCTAGTGAATTCACTGTTGTTCAGAAATGCTTTTGCCCATCTTGAGCCATAATGTCACATGTAGAAATCAGAAATTTAGAAAACTAATATATTTTGTGTTGTAGTTTCCTTGTATTGCTTACAATAGTTAATGCTTAAAAGCACACGTTGACATCTCGGGGGGGAATCAGTGTATTTCAGGTTAGAATCGCTGGCACATCCTGGTATTAGACTGTCTTGGAAGCAAGGGAGAACTCGGTTGTAGTATCTAGCATGCCTCAACTGTATTTGTTTTTCTTGTCAATAAAATCTGTTACATCTAAACAAAATCCTATCACTGAAATGTCACCAGAGATAAAATATAGGCAGGACTATGAGAAGAGTCTTGCTTATTTTGGTGTCGTGGGCAATTTTTCTTTCTTTTTACCACTTTGGAACTTTGTTTACTTTCTGCCGCCTACCCACAACATAAATCTTAACAATCAAACCCCTGAGGCCATTCAACCCTATAGCATGTTGAGTCTCATGTTAGTTATCTTCTCTCAATCCCACTTAAAAATGCAGCAAACAAAGAAGAACACTGAATCAAGCAGTTTGTTCATGAACGCAGTTCTTCAAAGGATACGCTCGCTGTAAATTATGTCACATCATAAAAATAGGCGATGCTAGGCATTTGTTCAGAAAACTCCCTGAAGCTTGTTGGACTGTTTAGCTACAGAGGAAAAAGCACATCTTGACAAATTTTCCATGTGAGCTATGGACAATCATCCATTCATTACACTAACGGGTTCTGGAGCTTGGTATTAGTGGAAAATGTAATCAGAACACCTTTCCAAGGTTAATTTGGATTTGTACAAAACTAAAGATTTGATAGCTGGAGCCAGGTTGAAGTTTCTTGTCTACCTCTTTTTTTGTATAGTTAAGTATATTTAGTTTTAAGACATGTAGGAAACAATTTGAGATCCACTTCAAGCTACATAGACCTAGATCTTCTGCTTTCTTGTTCTTGATTACAAATTAGATTTTCTGTTTTCCCAGCATCTTCTAAAATATTTTCTTAGCCTTTGACCTTGATTATACCCACAGGAAACGTGTGACTACTTACCTCCTTGGTTTTATTCTTGTTTGCAGCTTCTCACAGTGTGTCTACCTGATACCAATTTGTTTGTGCTTTTGACTGAATGGTCCGCTGGTTCAGCATTCGCTACAGCTGCTAGTCTTGCTATTGAGCCAGTGATAGGTAAAATTGATGAACTAGCTAGATCCTCTTATTTCAAATCTCTGACATATCCAGGCCAAGTTGCCTTGTAGAACAGAGTGTTTTCAAGTGTTTCCTCATGCAGTGTGAGAACTGAGAGGGTGTCTAAAATCATCTTGAAGGGACATTCTTCTTTTATCTATAGAATCCAATAGATCATAGAGACTTTACTTTTCAGCTGAAAAAATGGTTGATTCCAACTTGGTATCTCTTGGGGAAGAGAAGGGTGAAATTATGTGGTGTAGTGTATGGTTCTTAGCACTATCACAGATGGTTATTAAAAATGTTTGAAAATATGAAGAGCTAAATCCATTTTTTGAATTGCTTGAGAAATTAATTGCTGATAAAATAAACTATCAGAAGAAGCAATACCTGGAATTTTAAGGTATATAAACTCTTAATCGAGAGTTAAGTCCTCCTCCTTATTTTTAAAATTGGTGCTAGAATCAGTTAATACCCTTGATGGAATCAGCTGGGAAAGCAGAGCCCTCATCTTAAAATCCAAAAGGAAAATCTCAGCAATATGTGAGAAGACGGTAATGACTTTTCAGTCAATTATGACTTACTTTTTTTGTTCCTTATCTTTGCAAATATTTTAGAGAAGGGCAATAGTGAACAGATTTGCTTTTTTTCCAGACTAGCCAGAAGTATAGTCTTGCTGTCCTCTTGTTCAGGAAAGAACCTTTCGTTCATTATGTTCATTTAGTTCATTATGCTTCTTCCCTAAATTTATCTAGGATGTCAGCTATTTTTAAGAAAACCTCTGATCTGCTTTTATCTTGCTGCTTGTGTATCACAGGGCTTTATTTAACAAGGAAACAATGGCTACTGATTGCCCGTGTTTATGGCTCTGGTTTTAAATCATGCCAACAACATTGAAAAGCTCTTACATAAATTCACAACATTTGTATGACTTAGAGAAAGGTTGGTGGTAATCAGCATCTGCTAGTGATGGTGTATTTTTAAGTTATAGATATGAGACTTTATTATTATTCAGAAATTAAAATGTTTTATCTGTATATACTCCCTAAATGGTTTGACCTCTCTAACTAGCCTTGAGGACTTTCTTAAAGATTTACCTCGCTTACTGTAAACTTCCTGTTCTATTAGTTTGAATGAGTCCATCATAACATCATGAGATGCCCTAAGGGGATCTTTCAACGGTGCACGAAGCTGGATGTGAAAAGGTGCATTTACTTCTTTATTTGCCTTTATTTTTTAGTTTGAATAGCAACTACACTAGTCTGTTAGGATCTGAGCGTGGCTAAGGTATTGAAGTCACAGAAGAATAATATTGGTTATAAGAACACAGTTTCCTAAATGCTGCTAACTTTTCAGATCTACTGAGAACTGACAGTATATCTTGTTTATTTTTAAAGTTCAGTTGAAGCTGGAGGAATAGTAATGTCACATGGTAGTACAGTGAAGCTAGATGCCTGAAGCTAAATGTAAATCAACTGCACAGCAGCCAGACCAATATTGAAATGTGCTTGCATATACTTTTTTTTTTTTAATAAAAGAAATCCTTAATACTTAAAATCCTTCTGATTGCTCTCGGTTTAATTAAAAAAGAAGTATAGTTGTCTGTGGGTTGTACAAACACTGGAGAGCCTTGGAGAGCATGGTGTTACTAACTGTAGAGAGGTATAAACATTCCTCTGGTATTATGTACATGTAGTGGAAGTCCTAACAATGCAATGTAGTGCTGAACTTAGCTAGGTGCTTATAGTTATTGAAAGTGGATTCGCTTGCTGTAAGACAAAGTATAAGCATTGCATGATCATAATCGTAACCATTATTGAAAAGAATATTTAAATGCAACACAGAGAACCCAAATGTGGCATGCTTTAATCTTGGGCTCGATATGCAAGCATGAAGGAAACTTTAAATAACCTTTTTCCCGTTAAATGCTTCATCTTATTCTCAAAATTTTTCTTTGGAACCTGCATCTGTAACTAGCACAAAAAGAAGCATAATTTCAGCCATGCCATATGTATGTGGAGCTAAGCATTCGAATTCTGTAGACAGTTGATGCAAATGACCAGTGCATTTCTGGGCAAAGAGAAGAATTCTCACAAAGGCATTGGATTATATTTCATCTTAAAGAAAACATATAGACTTTGCTAAAACTAACCCAGTACTTTTTATCGTAGTATGTTACGTACTTAACCAAAAGCAGATATGAACAGACCATTTCATTCAAAGAATGACATAAGTTTGATTTTTAAACTGTTGTCCAGAGGGACTAAAGGCTTCCTCTTTACGTTGTTATTCCATATTATCCGTGAAAGGATCCCTCCAAGAAAGAGAAATCTTCAGTCTCGGAAGCGCGAGCTGCGTAAAATCTTATACAAGAAAAAATAACAGCCAGCAAAATTCTGACAGGGCAACAAGAGAGATCCAAGAAAGGGGAAATGATTAACACTGAATTCTCCATTCCACTCATCAGATGCAAAGGAATACCCAGATAGGAATTAGGTGAAGGAGATCCAATGGTCTTTGTTATGCTAGCCTTGTCTTATCAAACTAGCTTCATAGGAATATTTCCAGGCATCTCCTCAGTTTTGTTTAAATTCCTGCACTCTCACAGTTAGGTTAACCATTTCTGCATTCTGTTTCACCACTAAAATACATTTAAAACAGAGTTTTTTATACATCCAGTGCCTTCTGCTTTGTAATAAGTTGTTTGTATCTTTTTAAGAATATAACAACAGGCTTTTGTCAAGTTTTTCATGGATTCATGGAAATAACCTTTAAATCCCGTGCAATAAGAAATCTAGCTGAAGTATTTCTCCTTCAAAGTGCATTTATCAAATTGAGTTAAATTTGTCTATTGACACAGCATATTCAGTTCTGTCAAAATTTTCTCACAGTCGCCTTTCTGATTATGAACAACCAAAGTGAACCTGCAAAACTACTTCAAAAATGAAACTACTATGCAAATGTTGATCTTACTGTTTTTTTCCTCTTGTAGATAATAAATATAACAAAAGATGTAAGCCTAAATCCTGAACAGCTCTCTGAACCTTTGTTTTATAACAAACCTTCCTGGGTTGGGTTTGATAGATAGCAACAGAGAGCAGAAGAGTATTTGAGGCTTGGTCCTGCTGTGATTGAAGTCTTGTGATGATCGGAGTGTGTGTCCTGTATAAAGGACATATTCTTTCCTGTAATGCAAAGGAAACATGATTTCTGGTCCACTGACATCAGACAAATAGCTGAATTTTTCTATACGTGGATGAAAGTTGCTAATAAAGATGCATTGCTTTAAATACACTGGTGGAAATGAAGGGAATGTTGTGATACCAGTGGAATGCAGTAATGTAAATGAATAGTTGAAACCTAAATTATAAGTAATAAATAGTAAATTTTGCATAGCTGAAAACTACCTTTCTAATTATTACTACCATTATTTAGCTGCTTTCACTCAAAAGTGACTACTACTTTGGCTTTCAACTGACATTCCACTTATCTGTGATGCTGCTGGTGGTTTGCAGGGAGTACTACTGAGAGATCTCTGAAATGCGACTGGAAAGATCAAACCTGCTATACAAATTTTTTTTTTTTTTTTTTTTTTGGAACACCTTTTTGCAAATGTTCATTTGCCAGCTCTAAAACTATTGCATTTGAAATCCTGGCTTTTCCTTTCCTATTCTAATCTGAAGTCTTCAGAGTTTATTTTGTATTAAGCAAAACATGTTTTGTTATGTTGTAAATTGTGACGCATACTAAGTCCTTTTGATTATAATTCTTAGTCTTTGTTAAAATTCCCACCTTAACTAAGAACTGAAAATATGGTTGATAATGTTGATTTAGAAAGAAGGTACAAAAAATAAGAGGAACAGAATTGAAATTCCAAAGTGTTATTGTATACTTCAGCTTTCAAATGGACATGGAAAGAAGTGAGGACTTTTGACTGTATCCAAATTTTTGCAACTGTTGTTCTAACCATTAGTTAGAACTAAATATAGCCTTTATGAGAGCATTTGTTACAACAATTGAGCGTATAAATATTGCTGATATTTAATGGCTAAAAAAAATAAGCAGCACCTAAAATACTCAGTTGCTGGGTATCTCTGGTAGAGCTCTTCTGCAGCTGAAATGTGCATTTCAAAGTATTTAATTTTCAGCATCAAGAGATTGGTGTTAAAAGAGCTTCCCAGTTCTTAGTTTTGCTTATTATTTCAAAGATGAACTGAGAAAATGAGAAATCTTGACGTGCATCTCTAGAAGCCAAAGAGAATTATTGTCTAAAACCAAACTAAGCTTCCTTGGTTTTAGCCTTCAGAGATCTGTTTTTAAATACTATTGTTTGACATTAGTCTCCTAGAAATTGTATGCAGTCTTCACATAATAAGCAAATATAAGAATATTGAGGGTAAGTAGAGAATATCTTACATTTGCAGGGTCACCTTGAGATACAAGTTGTGATTTTATTGTTTTTAATTAGTGTTTTTAAACCAACTTCATTCTATCTTTTTTAGTGAAAATAAGTGAAATCTTAACATGTGCTTGCCCTGTCATCCTCCTGGTACTGTGGTGTGAAGCTGATGTTTAATATTTCAGTTTTTTTTACTTGTCATCTTGGTCAGTTAAGGATGATTTAATAAGCTAGCTTGACTCAATGCATAGCATGTCCGTATTTGTGAAGGCCTTATTAAAGCAAAATAATTTGGCTTTCAATTAATCCTTCAAAGAATGTCAGTTAGTCTTGTGGAAGATTATAGGGAAGACTTGATCCATAATCTATTGAAGTGAATTGGAAGAAATGTAGCTAATTGTGCTGTGCTTTGGCTCAAACACTAAAGTTTGAAGAACTCCTGCTCACTGTGCTCTTCTTCTCTTTCTCATCAGGATAAACCACACACTTTAAAGGTGTCATCCTTCAAACGCTTATTAGGTGATTAGTCCTATTGAGTTAGTTCACAGAAGCAGGTAAGATACTCAGTACTGAGCGTACCTATTGCCTCTTCCTTCTTAGTGAGTTCCTTGCAGACAGATATCAAATACTGTTTTCACCTCTGCTGTAGTACAGTCAGATCACAGTAGTTACACCAAATGTAGACAGTGAATTAGCTTATAATACTTGATTTAAATACTTGATACTCTTAACAAGAATAATATATGTAATTCAAATTAAGGAAAACTATCAGCTAAGGAAAACATCTGCTTGGTTTCATTACCTGCAGTCTCTCTTCGTAAAAGAAACAAAAATGCTACATCCTTAATCAAACTGCCTATAACTATGTATTTCATTATTAGACTTATTTTTGTTTTTCTTCTCTCGTGCTCTTAAATTTATTCTAGAATTCAACAAACCATCAACAGTTCGTTGGTCTGAAATTAACTCATTCTTCAGTAAATTAGATTTTGTTAAAGAATGAGATCATGAATATGAGTATTTGTTGTATGAGTGACTGTATTCAGTACAGTTGCAGTCTTGCTTCATCTGGGAGATGACAGGACTCCCATCAAGTGTTGGGTACAGCAGCAGTAGGCTTTTTCTTGCTCGCTAAGGCTGGGTAAATGCAGGGGAATGATGATCGAAGTTGCACCCACCCACTTTTAATTTTCACCCCCCCCGTGGTTTTGATTTATTTATTTTTTTCCAGTTGCATCATTCCATTCAGATCAGCTGGTCCTTGGCAGTAGCGTGGTGAGCATCCTGAAAAGCTTGCCTTTCCGTGCGCCCGGAGAAACCACGGGCTAACAGTGCTCGGAACTCTGCAGTAGCTTCTGGAGGCAAGTGGGACAAACAGCTTCACAAAGAACAGGGTGGCATACCAAGAACTGAAATCTGTATCTCTTTTTAATTTCTAATTTTTAAGTTCTCATGATATTTCATCATTTTTTACTGGAATCTCAGAATTTGAAAGATTTCTGAAGATTTCTAAAGCCTTGTTCCCTAACCGTTTCAAGTAAGTAGATGCCTGTTAAGAAATATGGGTAAGAGATAAGGCTTTGTACCATCCAAAGTCAATTGAAATCTAGTTGATTTAATTCTGTCACCTCTATTTGCCCATCACAGTTATCCCCATCTTTCTCTACCAAAAGTGCCTAAGCATGTGTTGCAAAATTTTGACAGAATACCTCGCTTTGAAGAGTCAGTGAACAGCACTGCCGGGGGTGTATTTCTGCAAAGTTGAAGGCCAAGTCAGATCCTACTTAGCAATTTTTCTGTAAAATTTCAACTCGTTTTTGATGGGCATTTCCCTCCCTGGGCAGCTTTTACATGCCAAATTCCATGGTGACAGTTTTGTAAGGTGAGCAGGTATTGAAATAAATGATAAGCTGCTGAAGCACGTTTTAAAATGATGGTTTTGTTAATAGTTTTTGTTTCTTTGCTAAAGTTGGAATACGAACCTGCTGGTTAGGATCTTACTGTAGAAAAAAAGTCGCGTAAAATTTTCCCATCAAAATTTCTTTTTGAGAGTCTGTGAAGATATGCAGGCAGGCGGACTGCCGTGTGGGGTTAGTGCTGAGAAGCAGAGCCAGAGCTGGCAGCCCGTCTGGAGCGCGTCGGAAGAGTGTGCTCAGGGCCGCTCTCATTTGGCAACAGCTTCTAGTCTGCCTTCTTGGAAAAGCTGTGTGTGGTCTCACATACATAAAGGAGATTTAGAATCTGTCACCTTTGTATTCAGACTACTTATCCAATATTATTAACACACTTAGAATTGATAGTTTGGTCTAATTGCTCCCTGTTCTTGTGTAATATATACAGACATTTGGAACTCTTTCAGTGCTGAATCTTAGCATGTCAGCCTCCAGCTGCCTGCTCTTCAAGCCCTATACTTTATCAAGATATCAAATGAATTTCCTGCACTTTTGACTAATGTGTAAGGTGGAGAAGGTTCCAGTAATATGTAGAGAAGTAATTAAATCCCTGGATAGGATGTAATTTTTTTGAATAATTGCCAAGAAGTCACCTTGTACTTTGAAATGAACGCTTTCTGTTGTGTGCAATCTGCAGATGCCTTCACTAGGGAACGGCATACGTGCTTGACTGCTTTTTAACATTTTGTCTTTGTGTGCCTGTTTCTACAGAAAGATTCTTTTGCTTGAAAGAATTGGCAGATCTGCTCAAAGGCAGGAAACTACTCAGAATTATGTTTTATACTGTAGATAAACCTAATTTCTAAGAGAAGCATAAAACAACATATTTAAAAAAATCCACAAAACCAGATATGAACTGATTTCCCAGTTGTATTGTCGTCAGACCAAAATATTTTGCAGTATCTCTTCTCTCCTACTACTTCTCCTCCCATGCCTCTGGGGTATGCATTACACTGTTTTATAGTTTTGCCTCCCAGCAGTGATGTTGAGCATCTTTGTTTTCACAGCTGGAATTGAAACTGGTGTGCTGCATGTCTAACATAGTACTTTATTTATTCATGTAGCCTATTTCACATCTTTACCCTTCATCCAGCTGCTTCAGCCCAAAGCAGTTAAAATAGCTCATACAATCAATAAAAGGCACCTGTAAAATCAGGCCAAACACTAAATAAATGTTTTGCCAGAAATGCTGTTAAAATTACATATTTTTTAAAATTTGTGTTGTTTTCAGTATAGCTATAGTATACCTATTTCAGTATAGATATGTTTAAATGACAGATAAATTAGTTGTGAAGTAGTCTGTAATCCTGTTTTGGTCTCTGGAGAACTTTAAAACTATTTTGAAGACATTTAAAGAACTCTAGAATTTTTAACAAACTTCATGTGAATTTAAAAACAAGATTGAGGTTCCCCCTCTAAGGGAGCGGTATTCTTGTGCAGCAACAGTTACCCAGACAGATGCAGAGAAGTAAATTAAGATTGTCTTTTGACCCTAACACTAGAATCAAGATTTAGTAACTAACAAAAAGAACCATGATAATTCATTCAAGAGAATACTGCTTTGTTGTTGTTGTCACTTGTAGACTGTTTTGATTTTAAATCCCCCAGAGTAATTGAAAAAGGGGAGTTCATTTCTCAGAAAAACTAAAAATTGTACTTGCGATTTCTATACCTGCACCTTTTTCTGGTTGAAGTCTCAGTGTTTCTATCAGCTGCTTTGGAAAATATACAAGTTTGCCTTAGTGCCTCACTTTTGCTGGTTTTTATTTCTTATTTCTTTTTTCTTACTCTGTCGGTGTTTTCTTCTACTTATGGATCTCTTAGATCCAACTCCATTATAGATCCTTTACTTAGTCTCCTTTCCAGATTTTTTTTCTGAAAGTGTTCAGTTTGTCTTTTCTTTCTCACATATAGGCATTATTGGTTCTGTCTCTTCTGTAATGCCCCTTTAATCACTATGTTGAACTTAAAAATTAGTTGGGGAACTTCTAGGTGAGATGTCCCATTTTTCCTTTGCTATATAAATTTCCTGGAGTCATCTAGGAATTAACTTCAAGGAAGTTTGGGTTGTTTTTTTGTTTGTTTGGGTTGGTTGTTTTAGTTTTTGTGGGTTTTTTTTTTTGTTTGGTTTAGGCTTTTTGTTTTGTTTTGGTTTTTTTTTTTTGTTACAGTGAGCCTCTGAAAATGTGTATTTAGGATTAAATGAATTTCAATATAATTGAATTTTATAGAGTCAAATTTGTCAGGAGACATCATTACTTGTCTAAATTCAGTTAGAAGGTCTTTACATTAAACCACAGAAAGTCTGCTGCAAAGTATTAGCAAACTTTCTATGGTAGCAGGTTGAAGAAGAATATATTATGGAAATCCTGGAGTCATTGAAGTTGAAAGGTCACTCTTAGGTTTGTAAGATGTAGAAAACAGAGTGAGATAGGGAATCTTGTAGTGCTTGGTTTTACCTCTGCTGCCAATACAGTTTGTAACGATTTGCTCTGAAGTTTGTGGATAGTACTGCTGCTAAAGAAGCTATTCCTTAGGCTTCTTTTCAGTAATGGTAAGAGTTGTTGAATCGATCATATCAAGTGCTTTCATATTCATCTATTTCTAGAGCTCTGAGAGGCTTTGTCTTTTGAGTTGCCCATAGTTTTTATGCCAAGTGCAATTTGTATTAATGTTAATACAGAGAATGTTGTTATATGACAGTAAAAGAATTATCTTTTTAAATTATTTTAATCCCACCAATCTTTCTGTTCATGCTGATTAAAAAGAAATTTAGAAGTCCTTTGGTTTCTTTGACCCACAAATTCCTCTTATGTGCTATCACAGCTACTTATTTGCAGAGGCCACAATTCAATTTAGCCTTCTGTTTAGTTGGGATGCTATTGCTGTTGTCATTGTCCTCTGTTTCCCGGGCAAATTATCAGAAAAACTCATGACATTTGAAAAAATTGGCACCGCTGATAAATAAAAGAAGAGGTCTAGGAAAGCAAAATGTATTTATTTTTCTCCCCCAGATTTTTATGACTTAATTTAAGAAATAGTGGGAATTGTAGATAAACTGATGATCTAACACGGGTCGTGCTTACCCCTGTCACACAACGCTTTGCCCTACAGCATTTGTTTTAACTGGTTTGCTCTTTATGTGAAATATCACAACGTGACACTAACGATACATTATGAGTTTTCTTTTCAAGGGTGACTGGATATATGCTCAGGTGACAGATCATTTAGAAAAAGATGAATGAGAGTGAGGTGCTTTTACTTACTGGAAGGGGACTCGTGTCTTCTGTTTAGGCAGAAGAGATTAGTAAATGCTGATGATGCCTTTCACGTTCAAGCTCACAGTAAAGAGATCCCTGTGTTAAAGTTGCACATTTCAGTGATATATTTTCTGCGTAATATTTCCACAAATGTTAATGACTACATTACTCATATTTACATTTCTTTTTTAATTGGACATTTGGAGGAAAATTTATTTGGTAGGTCTCCTACGTTACAGTTTTTGCTTTCAACAACTTATTAACAAGTGGAGGCTTGGTCATAACATGTTTGAAAGTACCTTGCCTTCTTAAAAATAGGCTGTACAAGGACAATGCAGAGCCTAATTACCATTGCAGTTACAAACTAATTCTCAAGTACAAAATATACCTCCCATATAATTACTGGGATCAAACTGTATTTTTAAATCATTAATCCCGTTTAACTGGAATGCCTTCTAAAAGTAGCCTGTGTTTTGGCACTATAGGAAACAACATATATTCTTGTTTTATTGTTTTTTTTTTTGCTTTAGTATGCACTGGGAATCCCCCCCCCCCGCCATTAGCCTCACCCGGAAAATAACAATACACCCCT
>NW_009646736.1:493056-522367 GCF_000708025.1 Charadrius vociferus
TATGAGAAACAATCTATTTTGTTTTTTTTTTTTTTTTTTTTTTTGTTTTGTTTGCCGTGGGAACCCCCCCCCCCCGTCCATGAGCCTAACCTGAAAATCAGTATTACACTCTGGATTTGTGCAAACATAGTCCTAAAGTTTGTCTTACACTAAAACACTGAGAGATACAAAAAGACACAGTTAGTGAAATAATTTATTTAGGATCCACTAAAAATAACTAGCTAGATAGTAATAGCTGTGTGCTTTGACTGTTGTTAGATGAGGGTGGTGGTTGTTAAAGATGTACTGATTTATCTTAGAATTAAAAACCATGGACATCAGACCTACCTTGTTTTTCTCATTTGTTTTGTTTTGGTTTTTCCCCTTTCCCTGGTTGCATATTCACTCTTGCTTCAACTGCCTTGATATTTTTGAGTGAACCCCCTTATATTTCTTATTTACTGTTTGTAAGTATGATTTCTGCTATAGACATGGTCCAGGTCAGGGAGTAATACTATCAGTACCCAAAGTAATAGGCTCTAGACTCCTGCTGATACTTTAAAATTATTCTGCACTTTATTAATGTTCCATTCATTGTCCCTCATGAATGTATCTTGGGTCTGTCCTTGTCTTGCTTGCCACTTCTTTTTGACGCCTCAAATGAATTTTTTCCACATATAAGGGATTCGGTATTAAAGATATTATTCCTCTCCTCTGTTTCTTGTCTTCTCCTTCAAGAAATTAGTTTGTGAAATGTGGAAAGTAAATGTACCTAATCATATTCTGGCCATCTAAAGTTGACCAGTTCCTCCTTCAGTTTGTAAGGTATGGAAATAAATCATGGCTTCATAAGTACTCTTTGAAATGACTCGGGAATAGTTTGATAGCAATGGCTGAACTCCATCTTCAAGATGAAGGGAAGGAAATATATGTTCGTGTAACCTTGATATACTGTTTATGATGGAATAATTTTTATTTTAGTCTGAAAGATATTTTTTTTAAGGCAAAAATATTCTGGGCTTTAGAAATTAAATTCTTTCTGAGCTGACGTGAAATAAGTTAACAAGTCCTCTTGGTTTAATCATAGAATCATATCACAGAATCCTAGAATGGTTTGGGTTGGAAGGGACCTCAAAGATCATCTAGTTCCAACCCCCCTGCCATGGGCAGGGACACCTCCCACTAGAGCAGGTTGCTCAAAGCCCCATCCAGCCTGGCCTTGTCAAATTGTATATACTCTATTTGAATAGGTAATCTATTTCAGTGAATTGGTTTTGGCTTGAGCAGTATGAGAGCCTCTACAGCCTCAGAGGAACCAACCTGGCTTCCAGGGCTAAGGATTTTTGGAAATTATAGTATGCTTTACTGGGCTGTGTGTCTTATGTCCATAGGATGATTCTCTAGAGAAAGGAGAGACTGTTCCTGGTTGCATGGTCGTCTTTGTTGGGCAACAGTGAAGGCACGCAGCTCCCCATGGGAAAGGGAACTGGGAGCCAAGCATAGTGGCAGGCTGGTGGAGGCAGTAGCCTCACCAAGGGGGCAGAGACACAGCACCTGAGGGAGCCGGGTAGGGCCAGGCTCGGCCAGGCTCAGCCAGGGTCCTGACTGCTAAATGAGTCCATAGTCACTAGGGAAGTCCAAATTGATTCTCTGCATTGGGTTCTGGATTAGCAAGGTACCTGGTGAGGCACAGCTGCAGGAGGGCTCAGGTGGGGCTCAGTGGGACCTCCCCAGTGAAGAAGAGGAGAGCCCCTGCTTGAAGCAGAGCTATCTGGGGAAGCCTCCGCTGAGGTTCCCCTTCCAGCACTTTCCTTGTAGCAGTTCTTGTCCATGAGCTGGCCCCGGACACAACTGGCCAAGCTCTCCTGCAAGGGGAGCAAGCTTGGGACCCTGGCTCTCAGGCCATCACAGAGGGCATTTGTAGCTTTCTTGGAAGGTGTTGTCTCCTTTCCTCTTAGGTTCCTGTCTGTCAGTGGTGCCATAGGAATTCGTGTACCCTTTTGAGGGTTTGATTTCATAATTTGCACTGTGTTGTACTTGGGAGACAAAAAGGAGGTTGAGTGCATTAGGCACTGGTAGCCCTCTGGGAAGGCAGTATTTGTGAATTTGAATTAAACTTTGCTGCACTGCACTTCCTAAACCAAACATTTCATTATTTCTTTAAAATGGAGGATTATGAGAATGTACTATGAAAGCCCTAGTGGTAAGAAAAGTGTTTGAAGTATTTAGCAAATTCAGAATTACATACTTAATATGTATGGGTTTTTTCTTTAGTTCTTCCTATAATTTATAATGATGTGGTTTTCCTTGGGGATTATACCTCTGCCCATTTTGAGATTAAGTTCTATGCCTAAGAATGTGCTAAGTCATTAAAAAAAATTTCAGTAGTTACTGTAATCTGTGCTCTATCTTTTGAAATTTGAAAATAGCAATCCTTTCATAATGCATATTCATAAAATGTTCTATGGGAGAAAGAATTCTACATCAAGACGAAGAGGGGTTTCTCAACTATAAATGCAAATGTACTGTTACGAATTCAAATTAGAACTTTTATCACAGTAGGAAAGTTAATGCAAAAGATCAGTGGTGGGATAGGTCATCATCCAGTAGTATAATCTACCAAATATTTGTGGAAGTTACTATAAGATAAAGATATGACTTTGTATTAAAAACACTATAAACCTGAAAATTACTTCTGGTGTTGTCAAATTAAAAGTAATTAGGCTCTTTGATTTGAAGAGTGGGTTTTGGCTCTTGGATTTACTAGGAAAGAGGAGAGCATCTGTGTTAGGAGTGAATTGCTGATTTGTTCGTTGGAGGGGGGGAGTGAAGTAGCTAGCTCAGTGTAGTTATTAATTCCAATTTTCTTTTGCTCCCAAGACTACGGAGAGGAAGGACTTGACTTGTACAACGGAAAAGGGGAAAGAAACAGTATGTGATAAAGATGATGTACTTGTGGGATGTTGGGGAGAAAAATCTTTCTTCCTGCCCTGGTCTTTAAGAAGAAAGTACAGGGAAGTACAGGGTTGCAGAAGAACAGCCTGTCTTCTGAGACTTTTTTATCTCTTTTTTAAAAAAATCTTTCTAGCAAGTGAGGCTCTACCAGTGTTGAGAACAGCCCTAGAAAGACTTGAAACTCCTGTCTTTCCTTTTATGCCTTTTGTTGCTGCTCTGGTAACGGTGTCATCGTGCTTTAACAGGCAACCACCCAGAAACTGCTCATCTTAAGAAACTCTCCCTTTTCTAAGACGACAGTAGCAGTCTGTGTGTGGGTGTGAATGTGTAACTCCGTCCAGTTTCGTCTAAGCCTGTTGACCTAAGGGCATAATACAGGTGTGACCCAGTTGTTTTAATATGAATGCAGGGATCATTCTCTGTGGGTATATTTGCCTTGTGCAAGGCACAGATGCACAAAGTAGAGCTAAATGAGGTAGTTTGAAATTTAGAAGCAGGATAGTTAGGTCAGTGTGACATACTTCATTACAGCCTCATACCCGTTTTAATTGCCTGACAAAACTCGGGTCCTAGACATATGCCATACCATATACTGTATATATATATGGCAGTCAACTGCTTATGGTCATTTTCTATGGGAACTTAGCTAATGTATGAACAGCAATGTCTCTGTGTGTCTGTTCATATTGTCTAATAGTCATATCAGGGATGATATGCAGGAAAAACCTGCAAGTATTTAGTAATACTGGATGACTATCATAAATAACCAAAATTAATTGGAAAAGGCTCTTACCTGACTTTGGAGGAGTTCTGGGACATTATCTATTGAAAAAAAGAAAAGCTCGGAAGATTTAAACATGCTCTTTTAAGTGGCTATTTGCACTGCTCTCAGTTTACAAGGTGTGCTGCATCAAACTAGACGGAATTTGATTTTAAGGGATAAATTCCTTTGGATGTTGAAAACATTTTTCTGGTGTAAATCTGTGTAAGTATTTGTCTCTGGTGGGTTGACTTTGGCCAGCAGCTATAAGCATCTTGCAGCTCCTCCCTCCCAGTGGGGCAGGGGAGAGGACAGGTAGAGCAAAAGCGAGAATACTTCTGGCTTGAGGTAGGTGGTTTAATAAGCAGAAGGGGAGTGGGCAACAAACAGAAAAACTGAACAAGTGATGCAGAGGCAATCACTTATTACTTCTCACAAGCAGATTGATGCCCAGCCCGTGTCTGAGCAACGGTTGCCTTCCCCAAAAAACCCTCTCCTCAGTTTTTATTGTTGAGCATGACATGATGTGGCACGCAATATGCCTTTGGTCAGTAGGGGTCAGCTGTCCAGGCTGTGACACCTCCCAGCCTCTTGCCCACCCCCAGCCTGCTGCTTGCTGTGGGGGCAGAGTGGGGAAAAGGGAAAGCCTTGGTCCTGTGCAAGTATTGCTCAGCAATAGCCAAAACACTACTATGTTATTAACACTCTTTTATTCACAAACCCAAAACCACAGCACCATGAGGCCTGCCAGCTAGGAAGACAATTAACTCCATCCCTGCCAGATCAGTATAGTCTCTTCTGCCAATATTGCCATCAAGCCTTAAGGTTATTGATGTGTTATTCTGGCGTATGCTCTTTAGAACTGGGTTCATCTTCTAGAGCAGTTAAAACGTAGACGCTGGGTAATACAATAAAATAGAGCATAAAGGGGATATAACACACAGGTTACCTAACCACTTAAGTAGTTTTTACACCTCTTAAGAGTTGGAGACTATCAGTAACTATATCTACTATAACACTATATGTAAGTGTTCTGGTTATGCATAATCCAGCAATGTGTATTTTTAAACAGTAAAATAATTGCCATATTTTAAGCCACTTAACACCTCATACCAAAGAAGAATCCTTAGCTACTACTTTTAGTTCTAGTGAGTTAAATTTCTCGTTTCCATGTGGAAGTCTTTCAGACCTTGTGTCTTAAATTTCTGAAAGGCCATTAGACATGGATTAAAACAAACTGTGCTTCTTTCACCCTTAATCTCATCCTTTTTCTTTATTCTGCTAAAGTGATTCTTGGCTTTAAGAAGGCTGAAATGGGTGATGAGGTGGCAGACCACTCTCTCCCTCCAAAGAATCTCTAATATAAGAATAGTAGATATACAAGAAGAAGCTGTAACCTAGAGTTACAGGAGTGGTAAAAAAAGCCCAGTTGTGTGATTTCCCACCATATAATTTTCTATTACATGATTTCTCCCACCCAGGAGTGGAAAAAGCTATATGATTTCTCTTCTGTGGCAGGTCAGTATACCAGCCCAAAAACAGGTGCAGGATCACGTCTGTTTTACCTCAAACCAGGACAGATAATTTGTGTCATTGTGGGATAGAGAGGTGCAGATAGCCATGACAATGCTTATTTGATCACTGTATACCAGGATTCCTCTCTGATTTCATGTTGACTGTAAGAGTGTGTACTACATAAAACTTCTGCTTTTGAACACCTGGCTTGTGCTCAGCAGTCACAAAGATAAGACTGCAAATATTGTCACCTTTTATGTGTAAATTTATCCTCTTGACTGCAAAAAGCCCTCAATTAGATAATTTGTAGTTTGCAAGGGCAGGTAAACTGCATTTATTTCATAGCTGAAATGAATTTTAATAAGTAGTAATCAGTGTTCTCTGGTTTTGCTTTTCAAATGAAAGGTTAGAGGTACAAAAACTGACCTGTAAGTTTTAATCCAACATTCCTCATTGGGGGAGCACTTGACAGAGTTGACAAATGAATATGACTTGTTCTTTTGTATCTTGGCTTTTACCATGTAAACAACACTACTGTAGTGATGAAAAAACCCCAACGAATAATCCAATGAATACCAGTTATTTGAATTTTTAGCAAGTTTAAAGCAGTGCTGCAGATGTTAGCTGCCTATTTCCAACACTGAGTGGTTTCAGCACGCATTTAAACAATCAGGAAGATGACCTACATTATAGACATCACCCTTTGTACTCAAAGCATTGCGTTATTTTTCTATTTTGTTGGTTTTCAAAGGTTGGAGAAATGCTGGTATGACAAACCCTGATAATCAGCAGCTTTGTGAAGACTTTTGTTGGATTTTTTTTTTTGACTGCATCTACATATGATGCCCAAATGAAATGTTTAAAGGAAATGCTGTATGTGGTATTTTCTTAGCAAAAGCAATCATAGACTTTGGGATTTGGGTGTCATGAATGATGAGACGTGTCTTTGTTTCTTGTTATATGAACAGGAATATTGTGTACTTTGTGCATGAAATTACATGAAAGAAAACATTGCTATCAGTTTTCTTAAACTTCTCTTAAATGTTAAATTTTCTAAATTTCAAACAGTTTGGGTCAAAAGGGTTTCCTCTGACCAGTGTTACCCCAGCTACAAAACTTACATAAATTAATATATCTAAACATAAAGAGATCCTGATGGTGTGAGGACATTTACACAACAAATTTCAAGTAGACTTTGATTCACCTTTCTACTTAATCATTATGCTGTACTTGTCTTGACACAGAAGAGGCTATTTTGAAAGCATATGGCCTGGAAAAGTATTGCTAAGCAGGTGTAGCAGAAATTCTTCTCATAATGGCTCCAAATAATTCAGAAAAATATGTCATGGATGGTTGTTCCTGACATGAGGGAGTATATAATGTATAGAAATGATGACTTGTGGAAGACTGACTTTGCAGAACCTGGTTCTTTGCAATAACTGAGCTCCAAATGTATAAAACCCTAGTACAACTGCATAATGAAGGTGATTCACTTATGTTTCAAGGTTTTTTCAAACTAGAAGTTGCTTCAGCTGAGAGAGATTTTATTGATTTATTATCATACCAGTCTACACCAAAATAGTCAGTTGAAGAAGGATTTAAGTTTTTTCAAAGGGTTTTTTTTTCCTCTCTATTACTTAGACTTTTAAAAATAACTCTTACTGGAAAAAGAAAATAACCTTTCTAATGTAAGACTCGATTAACATCTATCTGAAAACATTAATTGTGATTCTGGTGGTGACAAGGTAGAAGGGAACTAGACTATTGCCTTTTTAAAACTAGAATGATGCATGTGAAGCATTCAGGTAATTCTATTTCATGCATTTGAATGGAATGATGACTTTATAAATTAATTTTAGGTGCTGCTTGCTGTTTTACTGTGAAATATTTATAAAATGTTTGGAATTATTGCAAAAAAGGTGTATTGAACGAGGCTCCTGGCTTTGCATATAATCACTAAGTGTTTCATTGCGGTGTGATGGTGGTGCAGATTCTGGGATTTTATGCATGGAGGAGGGGTTAAAGAAAAAGGTTTTGAATGTTTATGGTTGAATGTAAAGCTTCAGCTGTGATCAATCCATATGGTAAACTGGTGCATATAAATTGTTAGTTCTATATAAGCTGACTTAGCCTGAAGATTAATTTGGAAAGTAAAAAGGGACAATGTTCAGCTTAGAATTAAAAATTTTGAGGATTCTGGTTGGTTTGCCATATGTTCTTTAAAAATGCGAATTTGAATTGGCATCAGATTTTACTATTTCTTGACAAACTAGTAGGCATAAAATAAAATTAGAAATCAGTTCCAACCTTCCTTAGTCCAACCAAGCCTGATCCAATTATCTAGTTCTTCACCTGAGAATCACTAAAAGGATCTGAGTGAAATTGTGAATTCTAAATGTGGGGCAGTGTAAATTGAACTCATCCACATGAATCAGATTTTGTGACATCATATGGTTGTAAGAAGAGGCAGTACACAGGAAAAAAAAAAAAAAACAACCAACAACTAGAGACCTTTGAATAAGATGGTGTTAAGGGACGTGGTAGAGTAAGATGGTTACTTGGAAGTTTGCCATAAAAGACATAGTTTTATAGAAGATATCATATCCTCAAGGGTATAAGGTGTTTGTAACGGAGCAGAGTACAAACCAGATTTCCTCACAGATCTGAGAAAAGAATGGGCTGTGAAATCTAGATGAGGTGGAAGGGGGACTGCGTGCTTAGAAAGCCTTTCAGAAGAGAAAGAAGAAAATGAAGAGCAATGTAAATCTTTTGTTATTTGCTTGGAGTTTTTTTTTTACTTCAGTATCCTTCAGGAAAAGGTGCAATTTTGGGATCTCAAACTGCAAATAACTGGTTCATAGATCTTGTTTTTTAAAATATATTTATTTTAATGCAATTGAATTAGCAGATGCCATAAAATGGGATCTATAGAAATAAGGAAGGATTGCTATATGAGGCAGGCCTATCTTAATCACAGTGGGTGCTTTTTATCTTTTCAAGATTGTGTTCTCAAGTATGGAATGAGGAACGCCAAAATTTAAGAATGTCTGTGGATTTAGTGTTTGGTTGGGGTTTTTTTGTTTGGTGTTTTGTTTTTTTAAAATCTGCTTGTGTTTTAAATCCCTTCATATCTGAAGGCGAGTCACTCTACTGCTTGCTTCATTCATAACCCTATAGATTGCTTCAATTCCCTATAGAAATGCTCCACCAGATGGAACTGAGAGGTGCCGTGATCCCATAGCCTTGTAGAGATAACCTCAATCTTGTTCTTCATAACTACAACACTGAATGTTTTCACTGGTGGAAGATGAGTAAGGCATAGTAAGATTGTGGGGGAAATTGTACTTAAACCTGCTTTTCCAGTCCTTGTAGAAATTGTTGAGCCAATGTACTCAAGCTGCTTGTGAAAATCAAGTATGTTTTGAGAAAATAAAAGCAATGTGTTTCTTCTTAATGCACTTTGAACCATTGCAGATTGTACTACTATCAGTGTGTATGTGTCTCTTATTACTGTACAGGTACCCATTTTCTGCTTTGTTTACAGTAAGTATTTTCTTTGGCATCGGGACTTAGTATTGAAAGCAAACTTTAAAGGTAAAGGAACATTTAAGCAGTGATCTATTGAAACAGAACCAAAACAGTGCCAGTCTGTGGTGCTGAGTAAGTGTTTTTATGCATTTCATGAGCCTAACATGCATTTCTAGGCCGAATAAGTGTATAAGAATGAAAGTGTTGTGTCTGTCTAAATCAATTATGCAATAGGAAAAGAAAGCTGAAGGGATGCACAATGTAATCTACAAGAGAGATGGAGAGGCAGGAGAGAGACTGTGGAATCTCCATCCTTGGAGATATTAAAAAGTTGGGTGTATAAGGCGCTGAGTAAGTGGATTTAACTTCAGATTTCACCCTAATTTGAAGAGCTGGTTGCACCAGGTGGCTTCAAATGGTTCCTAATGACTAAAGTTTTTATATGACTCTACGATCATATGAATAAAATACCAGCACTTGCAATTGTATTTTGTTTACAAAACTGGCTTGGATATGCAATGTTGAATTAGTAGTATCTTGCCATTTACCTTAAAAACTGGCAAGATCAAATCAGTAACGCTGTTTAGTGGAAACCAATATAAAAGTTTGACTTAATTTGGTTGTCTTAAAAGAGGGAACTCCCATCAATTGCTTCAATTTGGGCTCACAAAGTTAAAGAGTAGGAAAACGGGAAAGCAAGATGTAGAGACCTACATTTTTTTTAAAGTCTCACTGGTATTCTTTTTGGGGTAAAAAGTTGATTTGATATTGAAGTGACAAGGGAGGGGAAATAATTGTATTGTTGATATTTTTCCTTACAGAATAAATAAAAATGGGTGAAACTTTGTAAAATGTAGGGCTGGTGTGAAAGACTTGATCATCAACATATTGTAATTGCACTACTGCAGTTTATTGAAGCATTTGTTAGAAAGAGCAATTACAGTAAAACATAATCAGCACTTCATCTCATAATTGTGCAGACTGTTGAAAGCTGTTGGAAATTCTACAGTGCCATGTGTGCACATTTGGCACACTGCAAATAGTGTTAATTTAACAATAAGAAAATGCTTGCAAATCATCATGAGAAGTAGTGACAACTGTGGCACTGTGTACTATTTTCTCATGGTTAAAACTTGAGATTGGAAATCTAGGTTCTGTTACTTCCTCCAGCGCAAATGCATGTCCTGCTTTTAAGCAGGTGCATCTGCTTGTTTTCTAGGCTTGCTGAGCATCCAAACCATCTTTTGAGAACTGTGAAGACTGAGCTTTTGTGATAGAAGTGTTCAGCACTTTAGACTTCCACTTTTGTTACTTTGATTCACTTTTTGTAAATCACAGTAGTTCTTCCTGCATGTATCTGATTATTGTTTAATTCAAATTACAGACACAGGATTGGGACCAAAATCCAGAACCCAGGGTTCACAGTCTGAGCCAGATGTCCCCATGGGAAGAACAGCTATGGTCCCATTTTATTTTCTCACCATATACCTGTGCACCTCAGTGTATGATCTCCAGTGTAAAAGTATAAAATCTCAACAGAAGTAGTGGAGTATGCCCACACTGGTTTGAGTTACCTAAAGAAAGGTGACAGTGAGCATACATATCTCCTGCAGGCAGAGAAATTTCACTGCCATAGATTTTTCTCACAAATTTGATTGTCTCTCTTCCTGTGTTTTTGGTGGCACCCTTTACAGAGAGCTGTGCTCCCTTTACCAAGGGGAAATAACGGGCTTCCGGAGCTGCTGCCAAAGAAAGTTCGTTTGCAGCTGAAAGGCAGTAGTCAGCACAACCTTCAACTTTGTGAGCCTTGCTTCCTTTTGCCCATTGGCTAGATTTTTCTGCAGCAGAAACAAATTATACCACAGTCCACAAAACTCGCACATCAACTGGAGTTTATT
Organism: Charadrius vociferus; assembly: GCF_000708025.1. NCBI lineage: Eukaryota > Metazoa > Chordata > Aves > Charadriiformes > Charadriidae > Charadrius > Charadrius vociferus. Next base: position 503,692 of record NW_009646736.1, read on the forward strand.
GCTGTTAATAGTTTGAAAGGATCCGTAACCATTTGTGTGGCAAGAATAAGGCTTGTGAAGCACTGTGGAGAACTCCTGTAGGCCTTTCCTCCAGGAAAATCCATTGTGCACTGTTTCCGTCCCATGTATTTCATGTAGCTATAGTCAGTGGTAAGCTCTGTCTATGGAATACAGCAGTGGTACTTACTAGTACCCAGCCAGACATCTAAATTTAGTTTGGTTTGTGTGTTTGGTTTGTTGTTGTTTTTTTTTTTAAACATTCACCCATTGCTAGCTCAAAGGAAAGTGTTTAGCTATGGGACTGCCAGTGTTCCTCAGTGGACCAAAGGTCCTGATCCTGGAAAATTACCTATTTCTGGTGTCCTTAGTCTGATGGGGCTCTACACTGTCCCATCAATATGGGGCAAGAGTTCCTACATAACAGTTCCCACCTACATGTTTTGTTAGTCCAAAGGATAGTTTAAAGTTATGCTGTGAAATAGTAAAGTATATAAAATTCAGGTTATATTCTGTCTTTTCCTGTAGAAAGTGCGGTATTTTGTGAACATTTGAACAAAGATAATGATGAAGCTAATGAACAATGGGTATCTTGATACCATTAAGTAGGATTCTAATGGGGATAATATCTTGTAACATCTATAGTTAGAATTCATTTGTGACTTGAAACAGATGGAAATATTAAAACAAAACACAGTTTAGTGAAGACAAACTAGCTAAATATGTGTATATTTACTGACCCCTGACTTGGTAAGGTGAGAAATGTGGGGAGGACATAGTCATCTGAAAATGCTTGGAAGAGGGCTGTGCTACGAGTGGTGTAAAATCGGAAGAGTGGGATGAATTCCTCAAAATGAATATTTCTCTTTTCAAGACCTGGGTAAACCTTCAGAGCAAGGGCACTGTAGTTTCTTGGGGAAAATGAATTTTACCTTACATTTGTTACAAGTTAAGAAGTTGTGAAATTCATTCATTTAGTAGGGATCAACTTATTCACAGTAACTTGTTGAGTTTCTGAGCTGGAGTATAAAATACTCTTTTAATAAAACCAAAGTAACAATTTCTTGAATAATTTCAGTATTACTAGACAAAAAAATCATGAATTTGCATGTTGGTTTAAAAAAAGTATAAATCTGAGTTAATGCCAAATATGAGCAAAACACCGTATGTGACAAATCTCGATTACTAAATTTGAACAGGTAGTTGTGTTCCTTCTGAGTTGTGCCTACTGCAGCAGGCTAGGTTTGAGATGGTCTTATGGTGAGATGACTTGATCATTCTGTTGCTTAGACAATCCTACTGGGAGGAGCCTGAGAGGCTGGGAAACAGCGGGCAGCCAGGCTGTGGTTGATGACAGAGTTTTGCTTAAAACCTACCTGTAGATCTCATGAGTGGATTTCCATAGTTGAAAACTTTCAAAGCTGAAAATAAGTAATATTTTAAAAAATCTGTTTCTGAATATAAGAAAATGTATTTCAGATTTCATCTTAAATACTGCCTTTGTTTCCCCGTGGAAAGACACCACACAGACTAGTGTAATAAAGCTTCTGCTGAGAAATGCAACTATGGAATAAACCTTGACCCTTTCAGGAAATAGATAATTTTATTTTCATGCAAACAAAAAATGTAGAGATTTACTTTTCAGTTTGTGATATTGTGTCTGCATCTGAACGAGGAATCCTTCTGAATGAATGCTCTGTTATCTGGAATATGTGCGAGTAAATACCTCTTTTTGAACAGGAGTGGTGTGTGACTAGGCAAGTACTGAGCAAAATGAGAAGGGGAGGCAAAAAAAAAGTAGAAGCATTAGTCATCTTATTTCAGGCATATAGGTGAAGCAGTAGATATACTAAGGGACACTGGAAAACTAAAGGTGACTTTCATATCAGTGATGGATTTGCTGAAAATATGTGCATCCGTAACCCAATGTGATGTGATGTCTGGTAGCATCCTGAAGGCTTATTGAAGGTAAAACCACACAGGGCTGATGTTCTTAAACCAAGAACTAAAAAATCTGATGTGGGACAGAGAGAATGTCTTAACAGTTGTCTTTCAGTTAGACAACATAATTTTAAGTTGAGTTTATATCATGAAGATCTTGCCATCATCTGGGCTTGTTGTGCTCAGCCTTGTACGTACGTGACTTCAGGTTTCAAAAGCAGAATAAGGATATACATGTGAAGCTTGCTCCTGTAAACACTTGCTGGAAAGCATTCTGCTTGCGACCCTGAGTAGGTTCAGTGAACTGGGAAAAACATGTATAAATCTTTGTGAAAGCTTGCATCCAGCAAGTTCAGGAGCCTAAAATTAAACACCTAAGTAAGCCTCCAGGATTTGAGAACTCCCAAAGCTCCCATTAAAGATATTAATGCAAAAGTAGAGCAAGTTCCAGTAACCCTTAGGAGGGGTGAGTTTACTTGAATTGCTGCTGTCAATAATTTTGATTTTGATCCTAAAGCTGATACTCTGCTGACCAGTAAATATTGTCTATCGATTCTGTCACCTGAATCAATGTCTCCTGAACTGTATTCTGCTTTCCCTTGATGTTTGCTTTCTTAGTATCGGATGCAGGAGGCAGAAGCAACTTGTAATTACCATTTAGCCTTTTAAAACCTCAGTTTTGGCTCCGTAAAACTTAACCAAATGCATAGCCTGTGTGAATAGCAGCAGTCGTTAATATAGGGTGATTCCATTTGTATTTGGTAGGGGAGAAATGTTGCATGGCTTAGGGTATGGCTAATTAGCACTTATTACACCATGTTGTTCCTACAGATTGGGATATTTCAGTAGCCTATTCACAGCCTTTTATTCTTTTTCCCTGAGGAAAACCAGGCACGACTAAAATTGCTTTGTTAAAGTAAGAATGAGATGAGTTTTATCTCTGAAGAAATAGTGTTGTCACTAAAGCTCGTCTCCCAAAGGCAACGTTTTCCATTAAGAGCGAAAGATTTAGTGAATGTCCATTAGAATGGGATACCTTCTGGTAATAGCTAGGCAGTGAGTTCCAGGCACACTTACAGGTCGTTTACAGAGCAAATGCTTGAAGACTGGTTGGTTGTTTAGGTTTTTCATACCTGTGCAAACTCTGGTATGTCTCTTATGACATTTTTCTCAAAATCTTGCTTTTCTAATCTTGAACCTAGTTGAGCTCACCCCTCTGTCTACTCAGAATGTAAGATGGTTTAGGAGGTTTTTGATCAGACTTTAAAATTTCCCAAAGGGCAGCTTATTTTCAGAAATATCAGAATCCAAAATGCTGCTTCTTCCTTGGTTATGTTTTGTCAAAGATTCTTGAAAATGGAGAGGGAGATGCTGGCTAACAGAGATGTGTTTTACGAAAGTATCAGCTTCACGTCTTGGTTTTTCCTTACCTTCCTTCTGTAGTGCATTCAAGATGCTTGTTTCACTTTTTTTAATTTAAATTTGATGGAGAATCAATATCTAGATTACCTTTTTTCTTTTTTCCCATTTAAGTGAGTAGATTGTGTTTGAGAGTTGCAGCCCAGGTGATCCCCCTTCTTTAGCCTCACATTACCCTGGATATATCTGTATTATAGTCCCATCTATTGACCTTGGCAGAAAGAGATTATTTCATTTATTAAGTAATTTCCACTATTGAATGGCATAGATCATGATCGCCAGCCGTTGCTAGAGATGGTCTAAGAGGCTAAAATGGTGGATTTAAACTACCACATTTTAGATAATGTCACAGAGCAGTGGCTGTAATAATAATCTGGGCTATTGCTTGCACAGGCACTCTAGCTGTGGTGTTGACTGTAATGACGGTTGCTTAGACTTTTCTTTAAAAAGACCAAATGTTCAGTCACAACTTTTTTGTCATAAATCTGTCATAATATTTCTACATGGTGTGATTATGTTTATATTTTTCTAACCCTCTTCCACTTCCCCTGACCCCGTATTTAGCCATTCACCCTGTGTCCCGAGTGTGGAAGAGCAGATGAGGGCAAATAAATTTAATTTTTAGATTTTTCTTATGATAATTAAAATATATTATTTTAAAACGTGCTCTTTGATACATTAAATTATTATTTTTTAAAAGCAAACTAAATTGTTTTGCTTCTCTCGGGGAAAAAAAAAAGGTTAATTTATATAAGACTAAACTTAATCCTAGAAAGTTTCCAGGAGATTAAAATATTTCACATCAAATTTTAAGCAAACTAATTAAATTTTTGTTTGTCTACATTAATTGGTTCTCTAGAATGTTAATCTAAAGCCCATGAAAGGAATTGAATATATCACTGGAATAAACTGAAAATGGTAAAAGAAATTTATCAATTGAAAAAAAGTTGGAGCTGTTGGGATGAAGAATGCATTAAATTCTTGGACCTGGAAATACTGATATGAAGGTTGAATGGCAAACTGTGGCTCCACATCCCTGGGGGAGCTAAGGGTCACTAATAAGGGCAGATTGAACTGTCCCCTCAGATGTTGGGCCTCATATCTTTCCTGTGCATTGAGATGACCTCGGGAAGGTCAGATCCTTCCCAAGAACTCCAGCTTGACTCTTCAACTTCAGCATCACTCCCAAATTTGGGATTCCCTCTTGAGTAATGACCACAGGATCATTCAGATTGGAAAGGACCATAAGGTCTCTGCTCCAGCCTCCTGCTCAAAGCACATGCAGCGCTGGATTCAGAGTGGGTTGTTTAGGGCTTTGTCCAGTTAGGTCTTGAAAACTTCCAAGGAAGGAGACTGCACAGACTTTCTGAGCCCTGGTTCCAAAGCTACGTTATCCTCACAGTAAAAAAAAATGTATATAGCTGGTTGGAACCTCTTCTGTCTCTAAGTGTTGTCTCTTGTTCTTCTGCCATACACCTCAGCAAGGAGCCCGGGTCCTGTTGAGTCTGGCATGAAGTTTGTTCTTTCAAGCACTGGCATAAATAGAATTGTACTCTGTGTGTGTGTGTGTATACTATAGGCTTTTATAACTTCTTACTCGCTGTGAAACCCAAAACGGTGGAGATGACCCAAAACAAACATGTCTGTATCTCAAAAACATAAGCGAAATATGAACAATAAATTTAAAGTTGTACTGTAAGAGGCTAGTGGAGGGGGGGGGAAATTGGTCAGAAGAATGTGTTTTAAGAGAACGCAGCCAATTTTGTCATAACTTAGAGCTGTCCTGCAATTGGTGACTGTGTAGTTGTTTCTCTGTTCTTTTTGACCTTCTGCCCTCAACTGCTTGGCAATTTATTAAACTCCTGATAAACCTTTTAACATCTACAGCTTTTCCCTTTTAAGTAGTAAGAAACTGCTCTTTCTGACAAACTTAAAGTTTTGACTTTCTTGTTAAAGTTGGAAGAAGTCTTTTCCCCATCATTAAATTTTAACATTTCACGTTTTCAAGTATTTGGCTACTAACACAGCATTACTTTTAATGAGAACTCAAAGCTGATTTCTCACCAGCTGTCACAGTCAAATAGCTTGGCATTAAAAGCTATCAGAGAGAGAAGCTGTAAAAATGACATCAATGGCTAAATAAAAGTTTTGTTGGGAAACGTATAGAAATTACATGTTTGCAGTTTCAAAGACAATTAATTACAACTGGACTATTATTTTTTTACCTTTCATCTTTAAATATTTTCAAATGTATTACAATCATATTGAAAATGTATTTTCTTTGACTTTTTTGGGCTCTGTTCCCATTCCTTCGTGTTGCAAGACTCTCGCTTACTTGGCATTATTGACTGCTTCATATTTTATGATGGTTAAACATTAAAAAAATGCTGAATTTCAAGATTTGTGTTTTAAGCTGTTCATTTTAGGTATAATCTCAGTTCTTAGGTCATTTCCAGAGGGGCTAATTCAACAAAAAATGCAATTGAGCATAATATTTAACAACTTTCCAGGAGATGAATTGTTTTTTTTTCTTTCTGGGGGTATTGAAAGCGCTTGTTTGTTTGGGGTCTGCTTTTCCATTGAAGTGCTATTGCTAGAATAGGGTATAACATGTTGCTAATTTGACATAAGCTTTTAGAAAGGATGTTTTATTGGGCAGTTTGAGAGGTGTAGGAGTGTTACGAATGAAGGTACGCAGGACTGTGGGGTCTTTTGAATGATTTTTGAAAGAAGTCATATTTCTGCCAAAATGGTTTCTCTGTCTTGCTTTTACATATCTTTGTCAAATGTAAGTTCTGCTAATGGGAGAAGCGTTCTCGAGCTCTTAAAATAAACTCAAACAAAAAACCCCAACAACCCCCCCCCAGACTTTAGCTGGTGTCATTAACTGTCTCTCCTTTTGAAGGCAAAGTTCAAAACTGGGATACCTGACTATAAAATTCATCCTCGGAGAAATGAAATGGAGATAACAAAATGTAACATACAGTTGTCACGATCACTATTTAAAACGTTTCAGAGAGCAAAGAGACTCTGAATGTTCTGAGGGCAGGATACAGAATTATGTATTATTTAGCTAATACTGAGTTATCATTTTAATGGTTCAGCTGGATGGGCTGATGGGTGGTGCTCATGCTCTGTTGTGGGCTCCTGTTTTGCCCAGGAGTTCACCTTTCTTGTCATTTGCCAGCTTTGTGAGAGCTCATCTGCTTCGGTGGGAAGAGATGCGTCATGGTTGGTGGCTGCTTTTTTTATTATGAAGCTACTGCCATAGGCAAGTTGTCCTAGTTTAAGTGGCCTTGCATTTCAGAAGTGCAGGGCACGCACAGTATGGATGAAACGTGTGGGGCCAGGGGTAGATGGAGGTGTTGAAGACTAGGAAAAAACATCTTTCTTCAAGTTCAACTTCCTGTGAAAGCCGTGCGTAACTTTCAAACTGAAAGTCCAACATTTTCCTTTGGTATTATAAAGCCTTTTCTTTCCCTTTGTTATAAAAGAAACCCCATTAATTAGATGCTTATGAATGCTTCAACTGTTACGGTCAATGTTGGTTAAGGATGGTTGGATAAGGTGTGTTTTTATCAGTGCTTACTACCAAATGCAAACGGTACTCAGACCTTTTCTTTGAGGTTGGTGTTTCATGCTTCACAAAGCATACTTTCTCTGCATATAATGTCAAGCTGGTTTAATCTCTTATGTGTTTTATCAAAAAAAGAACTACATTTACTGCAAAGTAATACTCTCCAGCATTGCATTTTTATGTTACTTATGATATTGTGTATGCAATTCATTTTTCAATATGAGTGATAGCAGAAAGTCCCAACTTTGTGGTGGGTGTGAAGTTAGGACATAGCCTTTATCCGTGTATCATAGCTTGGAGCATAATTTGCCCTCCACATTGACTCCTGTAGAAAGCTTTATTTATCACGGGCTCTAAGCCACTGTTCTGTGGTGCATAGCGTTTCAATCCTGTGCTTTTATTGGTGTGTAGGGCTGGATATCCTTCCTTTCATTCCTCTGTAAAAGTGTTCTTGTTCTGAAGTACAAATCAGACTTTATGGCCTTTTGCAGTGGGAGCCGGGAAAGCTCTTTCAGACCGTTTTCAGCCCTGCATTCTGCAGGAGGCGGCGTGCTGCACTCACAGCTGCGGCAGAGCCTTCCCTGCCTCATTAAGGTATAAACTAAAGAACGGAACACACACAGTTCCCTGTAGACATTCCCCATCCCCTTCCTGCTCCAGACTCTGTGCCTCCCAGTGTGGGGCACAAAGCATTTTCCCACCCATGGCTGCCCTCCAGGCCCTGAATTACGCACACAGCCCCCCCGGCAGAGAGGTCAGAGTGACTGCAGGTGTCACCTCTGTCCTTTTCCTTCCAGCGTGGATTTCCAGTTGAAAGAGAGCGTCATCTTGGACAGGAAGTTTTTTAGGACAGAAGTATTTTGTATGGCGTTTAGCACTCTGGCTCCTGATGGCAGCCCCTGGGGAAGAATAAAATATTCGTTCATCGGCGTGACAAATCATAAAACCAGCACCAGAGTCTTGTTATCCCGTGGCTGAGCCGACCTCTGCTTAGCACTGCTGGAAACTTTTTCTTTCTCTTGTCAGACTACTTCAACATGAAATGAGCCATCTTAAAGTGCAGTCTTTCCATTCACAATTAATCCCTACTTCAAATGAAGATCTGTGCTCAAGCAGATGATGAACAGTAGCCTGATCTTCTGAAGGAAGAATTGAGGCTTTAACAACAACAACAAAAACGTGCTGAATAGCAGCACTTTAAAAGTGGGACTGACAGGAGATATTATTCCCATCAAAACTATAGGCAGTAGTAAGTCCAGAAAAGGAACAGTCAAACCCTTTGCTTTTTTTCTTCCTTATGTAGAAATAGTGTAGAGATGTAGCAAGATTGAATGGTACGTCGTTACAATATTAGTGGAACCTTTAAAGTTTGTCCTGAAAATTAGGCAACAGCTCGTCAGCAGCTTGTTTTTGCACCAAAGCCCCTGTTGTGTTAGTGTTCTTGCGATTTTGTTAGTGGCATATGATGATGGGGGATTTGTCTCCTATTCTTTCTTTGGTGCGAACAGCATATCCCCTATGTCATCTCAACTCAAGGCTTAGATAAACTTCTAATGTTGGGAAAGCAGGGACAGGGAAATTTATTCCTCTTGTAACTCTTATTCTTCAGTAAGACCAGGATGTACTCTAAACCATGTATGAAATATGTGATTTGGTATGGATTTGATTTTACTTTGAAACTTGCTAGTTCTGCCAAAAAAAACCACCCGAAAGCATATTTGTTATTTCTATTTTCCATCCCAGAAATCGGTAGAGCTATTCCAATATAAATTAGAAGAGAGTTTTCAAATCTTGAATATTCATAACCTAAAGTAATTTTATTCAGAAAATTGTGTGGAATTGCCAGCTACCAATGATGGAGGATGTTTCTGAATGGGAATAGTCTTTAAAAGCTGAAGCTAGAGCATTGTTTCCAACTTCCTTCTGACTCTGACATTTTTATATGCTTCTATTCCAGTTGTGTGTTGTAGAGATTGCAGCACTGCTTTGAAATTTCCAATTATTTGAGACCTTCCAATTATGTCTCTTATTGATCAGCATGCTCGAGACTAGTGTAGGCATAATCAATGATCTGTGACCCTCTGGGAGGTCTCAAGTGTGCTAATTCAAAGCTTGTGGATAATTGAGGAACAATAGCATAAGCCTTTGTGGGCTTTGGATGTTTGCATTGGAATTAATGCACTTGCTAGTTCAAACCAAAGGCTTTGCAAGCCAAATGTCAGCTTAGTTCTCTGTTAAACAGTTTTCTTTAACATGTCACTAGAAACCTGTAAATTACAGTGGTAATCTTTATCAAATTCCAAGTACAAACCCAACATTTATTTGTTAATAATGTAGAAAAAGCTTGAACAGAGAAGCCTTTCTGCGCTTCAGCATTTCCTCTGTTTCATAAATGGATAGAATAAATATAGCCTAGTAATTTAATGACTACTTTAGTAGTCTCAAGGCCATAATTTACTGAAATGTAATGAATTATTCTTTGTGAGGGAGCATAGGATGGCAGATTTTATTTCTTTTTTTTTTTCTTCCTTGAAGCCTTCTTCATTTTATTGTGGTGGTTTGTTTGGTTTTGTTTTGTTTGGTTTTTTTTTTTCCCTTGGGGAATAAATTGCACAGGAATGGGTTTTAAGAGAGAGATGATGTAGCATCTTTTTTTTTTCCCCCCAGAAACACAAAGTCTGCAATGTGATTAGTATGTGAAGAAAACACTGAAGTGAAAACTTCTCTGCTATTATGATTTAGTCTTGATTCTGATGTACCTTCTGTTCTGCCAGCCTTGGTGTTAGTCTGCCTGAGAGTTGAAGGATGGTGGAGGGACACTTAATAGCAGTCAATTGGCTTGATTTTTCTAGTAGCCCATGTGGGTAAATACAGCAAGTTTGGAAAATTCTCAATTCTTGCTTCACAGTATCAGGAAACTCAGCTTTCTGTGCACCTTCCTGGGCCTGTAAGTAACAGATATTGCTCCAAGAGTCAATACAAATGAGAATTTATAGGAGTTATAGGGATTCTGTTATGCTGCAAGGTTCAGAAATGTCTTTCTTTTTTTTATGAACGTTCACAGACTGTGTATTATTGTATTATCAAATAAAAGCATTTAACTTTTTAACTTATTATCAAATAAAAGTATTTAACTTTTCTCAACATACGAAATTTTTGAGGTGCCCACTTTGGTTTTTGAAAGTTACAAAAATTAATCTAAATAGTTTTCTTTTCCTAATTGATGTTTGCTAAAGTCAACATTTTACTTGTCAGGCTATTTTAGCACATCTGGAGCTAGTTGAAAACAGTAAGATATGTTCATGAAAATGCCTATCAAAGTTTTCAAATCTCTTTCATCACAAAATAAGAATTCTGTCATTTCTGTCCTGAATAGTCTGTGCTGAGCTGAAATCTAGCCAGCTCCAAACCTCACTCCAGTTTCTTCCTTTTTCTCTGAAAATAAATTCTGCTTTGCTAGAAGTTCAACCATCAAAGTACACTATGAAAGAAAGTTACTGCAGTCTGTTCTGCCTGGGCTCTGTTAATGGCTGTCTGCATGGTTTGCTGAATTCTTTCTTTGTGAAGGACCCTCTGGCACGGTTGCTACATCAGTCTGCAACCAATATTCCTTCCGAATCATTCTCTTTGGGGGAAGAAAGAGATGTCTGACAGACTAGCTAAGAGTAGGAGAATGTCTTTAGGCTTGACTTTTTGATCCTGTTAGTCCCCAGGCGTAACTATAATAATGCAAAAAGCTGAGTTAACTTATCTCCTTGTCCTAAGAGATGAGTTCTGGTTCACTTGTCACGTCAACGCTTACACTTTGTTGTCACACAAGTCTCCTAGAAAACGCTTCACTTTATAAGCAACTATAATTTAAGCACAGCACTGTGATAATGGTTTACACATGCTGATATTTAATGGGGATCAATAAGTCTTATGGGTAGGAAAGTAGGTAATCACCTGTTACTTATGTATCACATGAGATTGGAAAGCTCCAGCTTAAATTCAAGATCATAACAAGAATTAAGGTAAGGTGGTTGGGTGACTAGGCTGCGTGTTCAGTTCATCTTCCTAGTCAAGCAGTCAGCAGCACACATGCCAGGATTGATGCTACGTTGCAGAGAAACAGGGACTGCCTGGTTAAAAAAAAATAAAAAGAAGCTGGGTGAGAGCTTATTTGTCTTCTGTCTTCCTCTCCTATCCTTTGATTAGTCTATAAATCAATTTACTATTTATTTAACTTAATAAGTAAGAAGCTTTATGAGGAAAGTGGATGATCTGAGATGGCTGTGTTTGCTTTTGTAGAGTTCTTAATTTTTCATTAAGGACAAGTGGAGATTATTCTTTCTGTGTTGGATTGTCCCCATGGCATTTAAATGTCCTCTGGAATTATAGGAGACACAGCCTCTTAAAATACATAGAAATAATTGTACAGAGTTTGTGTCAAATTATGCAGAACCACAGAAAAGGGAGAAAGCATACTGTAAAAGTAAAGGTGTGTTCCAACCAAAGGCTGCTTGTGTTTTGTCAAAATTGTGCTTCCTGTGTCTACCAGCAAAAAATTATGATGATCCAGGTGAAAAAACCCTGTTCATTAGCTAATCATTTAGCTGTCACATTAGATACCTGAGCTGTTACATTTTGTTGTTTGCAGTCAAATTTATAGTATCCACTTTTTATTTTCTGTAAATAAAAATATAGCCATCTTTCCTTCTGAAAGCCTGAGGATTTCTCATTTAAATGGAAAGTAGTGCAAGTTTTGTATTTCCAGTATCTCAAGCTACCAAATGTGGGATTCTCAGACAACCAGGCGCTATCTTTTGTCACTGAAGTGTTACCCTGATTCCTTTCCTCTCTGAGTACTTGCCTTCACTAGGGCTTTTTTCATGTTTCAGGAGGAGAAGCAAGAGCTGCGTTGTTCTCTTGGAGGCTCAGTAGTATGAGATGCTGTAATGTGACTTGTTTCTACCCACATGGATCTCATTCTAGAAACTGGTAATTCGACCAATCTAGTTATAGAATACCACGTAGTAATCTAGGCATATCAAATAAAGAACTTTTTTGAAGGCTTTTATAATTAAAAAGCTTCTCCATCGCTTAAAAACTATATGAGAAGTAAAGATTCAACAGAGCATTGCTCAAAATACGACTTGCTACTGTAATAATATGTAGCTACAAAATAAGAGGATTTTTACATGTTTCTTCATTAGGTGGGGTTTAGCTCTGTGTCTAGTTCTGTGACCTTCCCGGTGAATTATCCTGGAATGTAGGTCAAGTTGTACAAAGATCTTTACAAGGTCACCCCGACAGGTGAAGTCTAATTTAATGCATCACCAGCCAATTGGTTCAATAGGGGTAGATATTTAGGATATAGAAAAATCTATCCCTCCTCCAAAAAAGAAGAGATTACAGCATTTTTTGGAAGTAATGTAATTTCTGCAATTAGAAACACTTTATCGGCTTTCATGAAATATGTATTTCTCTTTGCAAATTAAGCTTTCCTCATAATCAAGCTTTGGCTTAATTGCTCTACAGAGAAAATGCCAATAAGCAAAAAAAAAAAAAAATAATTTGAAAAGACTTCTGACAGTAATGCTTGCTGATCTTTAGAAAAGAGTAAACAGTTCCTTAGCAGTAGTCTGGTTTTGCCAGCAACTGCTTTGTGAAAAGACTAGTTGTTGGGTCTTTTGCAAGATAACACGATAAAAGTTGCAGCCCTATAGAAAAAATAAAAATCCCCTTGTTCTTGCATCCAAGTCCATGTAATTTCAGTTGCTTGCTTAATGTATAATAAATCAGCTTATTATGTAAATTTAAACCTGCTTTGGATATGGCCCACAACATCCACACCTGATGTAGCGCACTCAGCTGGCTACAGAAGTTCAGTGAAGTTAAAACAGATTGTTCCAGAAAGAGCATTTTGATTGCATGAATTAGGGTTTTTTTTGGGGGGGGAGGGGGGAAGGAAGGAAAAGGGATTGAATTAATTTTGATATGACCCAACAAGAAAACAATATATGATCTTCCTGATCTTTATCCATCTTTTGTTCTGCTGTTTGGAGTACTCGTGCTTGATGGCAGCTGGGGGATTATGGAACTGAACTTTGGAAATGTTCAGAGCTTGTAAGAACCGTTGAGATAATGTATACGTGTGTGAGTTGTATTCTGAAGTACCCCGTTTCAGGCGCCTCTGGTGAGCTAATGAGTTCTTGATGCATGAACACCCTTTCCTTCGAGACACTTCAAAGGAAAAGTGTCACTCAGGTCACTAATCCAGCCTTTTTCTGGTACTGCAGCACATAGTAACTAAAGGTAGAAAAATCCATCAGGATTATTTTCTTGAGGGTTAACAGCCGATTCGGTTACCAATACAAGGATTGCTGTACTTGCAGGATGTATGGTTTGAACTTCTGTTTATTACAGAAGACTTTCCAGTAGTATGAGCTTTGTAAAGGTTTGCCATACATTTCTGATGTGAGTCTGTGACTTTGTGCTTTCACGCTGGTGGCTGGATCCCGTACGGTGATTGCCTGCTGCAGGGATGGCGAAGGCTGAAGGTGGGGGTGTTCCAGGGAGCCCGGGTGGGAGGTCTGCGTGCGCAGCACCTCCTGGCACCTACTTAACTGGGAGCTGTATTCACTAGGATAAAAGGACATTTCACACGTAGATATAGAAACATTGTGTTCTGTCTTTACTCTTCAAAATTCATTTAAAAACGGAAAATGGAGGTAAGGCAAGGAAGAGGAACAGTAGTATGTTCCAGATAGCTAAGGAAAAGAATTAGCTCAGCTGAGCTATGCAAATAAACAATTCTCCTGTAAAGCAGAATATACAGTTCTTTAAGTCCTTTCAGTTAGGGGAAAGGTGTAGGAAAAGTCCTTCATACGCAGACTTATGATCACCTCAGTCTGTTCAGGCATTTTATTGTATGGAAAGCTGAGGGGACACTTGATTATATGACTGCCAATATAGGGGATAGATGGAGAGATTCGTGATAGTAAGCAGCTCTCTAATCTACCAAAAAACCCAGAAGCAGTAATGAGATTCAGTTAATAGAATTTGAAGTTACAGAAATTCAAATGAGGGCATATTAGAACCAGTTAATAGAATTAAGTAGAATTTTTCTGCTGTGATGGTTTTCAATGGGAGGTGCCAACCCAGCATTCTGTCAGGGTTTATCCCTAAGCATCTTCTGGAAGCCTAATGGGTTTCCTCCCTGGCTGGCAGAGCACTGCAGACCTGGGTAACCAGGGATTTTGGGTTCCTTCCTACTTTTGATATTGGAACTCTGAAAATGAAATGCTTAAAACTATTTAACAAGTGCAGATTTCTGCTCAATCTTGAACAGTTCAAGCTGTACTTTTAATTTTAGGGAATTCAGGGCTTTTTGTACTCCTTCTAAAAAGGATATTTCAGTTGTATCTGTGATTGTTCCAGTCTCGTAATTGTGAAAACAATGGTTCTTTAGAATGAAAACCAGAATAATGAAATTTATAGGAAGTAGTTAATTCTCTTCTTCTTACGCAGTTCATCGCATTCAGTGTATCAGAAGTCCTAAGATAAAAGGGTATATTAGAAAAACATAAAAGGAAGTAGTAATTCTGCAGCTAAGAAAATACTGCAAAAGGTCAGTGAGTCAAGTGCTCATTTGTTGTAAAAGGTTGAAGAATCTCTTCAGAAAACTCCTTCCCGCTGTCTGGTGGATCAGTTTCAAAGTGATTAGCTGCATTACGGGATTTTAGTGTAAAGCTACCAACGGTAAATACTAAGATATTGCATTTGCAAGCACATTTTGCTGTTGACTATCAAACAGCCATGCTGTGTTGTGTTGGATGTGAGACTTTTCATAAATCATGTTTGAAAGTGAAGGTTTCTGGCCTATGTGGGATGGTTAGTGTGTGGAGAATTGAAACATTGTGTGTGCGTAAATGTACTTTTAAACAGAGTTTTCCCCAGACATAGCTGCCTTGTGAGACATTAATACACTTTCCATAATCATGTATATCTCTGCAAGAAGCAAATAGTTTATACGTGAAGATTTTAAATTCATAATGCTGATTTGTAATTAGCATAGGGTATAGTTTAGCATAGACACCTGGTCTGTAAGATATGCAAGCTAAACGTGTATTTTATGATTAGCCATTTTGTAAATCGTCTTCAGTGTTATAAAACATTCTGATTCCCTCTGAAAGCTCTCTGCTGCTTTTGAGCATCCCCTGCCTGTTTTAGCAGCAGCAGCAGCAAAAAACCAAGAAAACAAAACCCCAAGCAATTTGTACTGTTAATGTCTCATTTCTGGTTTTTAGAATTTGTGAATCTGTTAATGATTTTGCAAGTAGAATCTTTCTGTCCCAACTCCTAGGCTGAAAGGTCTGCCCATCTCTTGTTGCCATTTACATAATGTGAGGCAGAACAAACAGCTTTTTGTTTCCTGCGTTCACAGCTGCTAAACTGGTTTTAATCAACACTGTTTCATATAAGATGAAAGCTGTTGAATAGGTTGCCGTGTTTCATACCTGAAAGTACGTTTATCAAGAAAAATATATGCCAAAAGGGCTCATTTTATTTTCCCAGTACTTGTTTAAGAATTAGTAGAAAATTAGGCATCTTATATTGCTTAACATTTAGATAATATCAAAACCAGAAAAATCAAAATCAAAATAAGAAATGAAAAAGTCATCTCAGCATAAGAACTTGCATCTTCGTGGGCTATCCGGTATAAGGCAGACATTGCCAAACTGGAGAGGGTCCATCAGTGGGCAAGGAAGGGGCCATCTCGAACTGTGAAATAGCTTCATGTTTTCTGTGTATGAACGTGAAGTTTGAGAGGGACTAGTAAAAGACAGCAGGAACATGTATGAAGGGGAAAGGAATAATCTGGCAGATGATGCTTGCTGTAGTCAGGGAGAGGTGCTGGATGGAGGAAGGGATGATGAGGGGTGATGTGGCTGGGGTAGTATGGCTACTCTCCAGTGCTCTCATTTTCCTCTACCAGTTTACGTGGTTGCACTGAGGAGGGGGTGGCTTGGTCCCGTGTCACTTGGCTCTGTAGGGGCCCTTCAAAGGTGGGCTCCTAGGACACAGGCAGGTGTGCAGTGCTCCCAAATGGAGCACTTCCCAACTATTTATTTGTGACCCACAGCTTAATTACCTTTAGTATCTGACCTTTTCAGCAGTGGAGACTGAGAAGAAAGAATGCTTCCTGATGTGAAATTAAAACTAAATTTATATGAAAAACTAAAAGAATTCCATGAGAAATCAGTGAGTAAAACATTATTTCTACCTTGCTGAAGGAAGTGGCTTCTATTTTGGTTATATTCTCCCCAAAGCTGGTTGTAGGCAGTAGGTTGTGGGCCATCTGCATGACACTTGCGAACAACCAAAGTTCAGATAATCTAACAAGTGTCCTGGTTTCAGCACACCATACACTCATAGTCCTCACTTTTCCACAGAGATGTTTACAGGGCCAAATTTTATTCTGGATAACTTATGCTATATAGACTAGCAGCAGGAAAGCTCTTACTATAAATTATTGCTTAATTTGGCTGCTATTTTATTACTAACATGTATTTCTAATTGAAGGGGCTTGAATGAAATAACGTAGGTTGTTACTGATAATAGTTTGCATGTAAAGAAGTGAAAGTTAGAAACAGCTAATATAATGTATGTCTTTGACAAAAGTGGCCCCCACTTCTCTTCCTAATATTCTTTATGCTAGTGTTTGTGTGGTGACAAAGCTTGTAAAGGTCCCTTATCCATTCATTGCTGTGTTCTCAAACAGTTAATCTCGGGAAGATGAATCCTCCTGTGCATTTGTTAGAGCTGACATTGACCCTCATAGCTTTAGGCTGAATGGCTTTTCTTTTTCTCTCTTGAAGTCTGTTCGCACTTCAAGTATGTATCTCAGGAGTCTTGTATGAAGGACGACAGACTGTGCTTCCCTATTCACAAAACACCGAAGCTTCATCTCATTCCTTAGAGGAAATTTCTTGCTCTGCTCTGAAATGAGAACATATCAGGTCACTCCAAAGGCCTGGCCTGTCTCTTATGCTGCCGAGGTAGGGTATGCTTTGGGAAAAAATTCGAGGAAAAAAACACGATTGTAGACTGATCACTTCCTCTGCTATATCCTTCCAGTTTCCACTGTCCTGAGAATTATGTGTTTTTATAACGTGTCAGTAAAAAGTGAACGCAACCCAATGAGCAAGAGAAACCTCCCTCCAAATATTAGAAAAGACAATTACTGAAAGTGCATAGTTATTTTTATCCAAGTTCATATTTGTAAATATTGTTTTTGATAGAAGAAAACTTTAACATCACATTTTGTTCTTAAATACATCTATTGCACAAGTGTCTCAGTTCATGCCTAGATCTAACTTCACAATTTATAAGAACTTTCCACCTTTCAGATAATGCATTTGTTATCGATCATCTGACTGTATGTTGAAGAAGTGATGATAAATGCTGAAAAGTTTCATGGGTGTTAATTATCACATGGAAGCGAAAATAATTTGCATAGTTTCTAACTAATCTTTGTATTTTTTTGGTTGAACTCAGCATAAATGTAATCATTATCTACTTATTGTGTGAAAGTAGCTTACTTTTTAGGGCATATCCTTACAGATTCTTTGTTGTGCTAAAAACTTTGTAATTAGTATGTTATCAAAGAATAGTTGCTTGGCTCCTTGCAAAGATGAACTAAGCAGCTTACCTTGGTGCTTAGAGACTAAACAGACTGCCAAACAGAGGCTAAATTGATATTGAACCAAATTGACTTCTTTTGTGGTTGATATTTCTTTCAGCTGATCCTAACTGTAAAATCTTTATCAAAGAAAACAACTCCATGATATCTTTCTGACAACCTCTTAATCTCCCTGAGATTCTGGGAGAACTACAATAAACCAGTCTGTCAGTAACACAGCTTTCATCTTAATGTCCTGGAGGTATGTTACATGTTATCCCTTAAAGGAGATGAAGCTTTCACAAGTACACGCTTTACTTGTGTAGCCCAGGATGCCCATGTAAACTGGAATCCTTCTTGCCTCTCTGCCTTTGTCACTGAGGTTGTTTCAAGTTGCTGACAGCAGCAAAGGACAAGTGCCTGCAAAATGTCCTTTATTGACCTACAAGCCTTGAAGATGGATCATTCCAAAAGACCTGTACTGTTCAACATCTTTGTTGGCGACAGGGACAGTGGAGTCGAGTGCACCCTCAGCAAGTTTGCTGATGATACCAAGCTGTGTGGTGAGGTAGACACACTGGAGGGGAGGGATGCCATCCAGAGGGACCTGGGCAGGCTGGAGAGGTGGGCCCAAGCCAACCTCATGCAGTTCAATGAGACCAAGTGCAAGGTCCTACATCTGGGTCGGGGCAATCCCAAGCACAAATACAGGCTCGGCGGGGAATGGCTGGAGAGCAGCCCTGAGGAGAAGGACCTGGGTGAGCTGGTTGACGAGAAGCTCAACAGGAGCCAGCAATGCGCGATTGCAGCCCAGAAGGCCAATCGTATCCTGGGCTGCATCAAAAGAAGTGTGGCCAGCAGGTCAAGGGAGGTGATTCTGCCCCTCTACTCCACTCTCGTGAGACCCCACCTGGACTATTGCATCCAGCTCTGGAGTCCTCAACATAAGAAAGACATGGACCTGCTGGAGCATGTCCAGAGGAGAGCCACGAGGATGATCCGAGGGCTGGAGCACCTCTCCTGTGAGGAGAGGCTGAGAGAGCTGGGGCTGTTCAGCCTGGAGAAGAGAAGGCTCC
>NW_009646736.1:522465-548227 GCF_000708025.1 Charadrius vociferus
TCTTGGGCAACCTGGTCTAGTGGGAGGTGTCCCTGCCCATGGCAGGGGGGTTGGAACTCGATGATCTTCAAGGTCCTTTCCAACTTAAGCCATTCTATGATAATGTTCAAAACCAGAACCATATTAGGTAGTATACCATATTTTCCAAAAAAAAAAAAAAAAAAAAAATAGCCTGAGGCAGGTGGTGAGACCTGAAGAACCTTCTGTTATTTGAGAATTCAGTTTGAAAAAATCTTTTAAAAGAAACACAGGTTTTTGGGATAAGTCTGAATGTTCATTCTCATACAAAAGTGGACTTCCCTTTTCAGAAAGTCTAACAGTGGGATTTTCAAGCTATATGTGCATATCAAATTATTTCCAACTCATAAACCTTGTCCTCCTGTGCAGGTAAAAACAAAGATGCTGCTGGACAAAGGACTTGACTGTAATGAACCTGCTTTATGTCATCAGTGCTGCTAGAGGCCTGTAGTTAATACATGGTATTTGGGATTGTATGCAAATAATTGAGAAAGTGGTACTTTTAAGGCCACCTGCCCCAGCAGGTGGAATGCTGGCGAGTATGCCTGTGGCAGACAGTACGAAAATGAGCAGCATTTCCCTCACAGCCTTACAAAACTCAAAGTGATCCCTTATATTTTACTTGTTAGCTAGGTGTATATTTAAGTTTTGAGAAAGGAGGGCTCGGGAAGGGACAGGAGAGAGGTGCATGGAGGGAAAATATTATTGTTGCATTTAAGCAAGTAATAATAACAAACTTTCCAGTCTAGTATTTTTATTTTTTCCGAATTTGTGTTTTGTCTTTTCATAAAATACTATACTACTGCTATTAATACATTTTCCAGATGATACTTTGTCCCTCTCAGTGGCTCTTATTTACTGAGGAAGTAAATGTTTATTGTTTTGGAATATTTTTTATTAAAATTTTCACAGCACAAACAGTTTATTACCAACTAATTTATAACACTTGGTTGGTTTGGGTTTTTGTTGCTTTTTTTTTTTTTTTTTTTTGCAGAATGCTACAATCACAGGCGACTTTATATTTTACGCTCCAGTAATTCAGGTCAATAAATCCAATTATATAACTGCAGAAATACAAGATCATACCAGAGAAACTAAAAGCAAAGCTTTTGAAGATGCAATCTCTAGTTTGACGTTAGTGTAAACGCTGAATCTAGTTATATGCCCTGCATCCCTGTTGTCTAGCGAAGTACCAGAGTGTTTAAGTTGAAAATCTAAATGTGGAATTGACTTTCTGATTCTGTAATGGATTAATTGCGTTATTAGCTTTATACATCGAATCAGTGAGACTGTTCGCTTACTCTGAAAAGGTGTACATCTTTACAGACCCTAGATTGGGGGCTTTAGGAATAGGTAAAATTGGCAAAGAAACCCGTTTTTGTTTTTTTGAAGCACAATTTGGTTACTGCATTACATAATTTCAAAGGTAGATTCTGATGAACTCAGTAACAAGACCTTCATGGCAGTTGCTTGAAGAACTCTTAGAAAATACAGCAGAAGTGAGTTTAATTAAACAAATTACTGAGAGCAATATTTTGTTTCTTACCTACTGATTGATGGGTCCTTGTCCTTCGATAGAGAATACCAGAGAAGGTTTCAGAGCCCTGCCCAGCTCAGAATATCCCACTCCGGGATTCCACTTCATTGTGTCATTGAGGGCAGCGGATGTAAATGTGCAAATGCCTTCCTAGTCACTAGTGGCTGCTTATGGATCAGTAGCAAATACAGAGTAATCAGAGTTTGCTCCTTTCATTCAGGTTTTCTTGCATTTGCTGTGGGCTAAGAGCATTAATGCACTATGACACTGCTGGCTATCAGAGATAAGTTTATGCCTGATAACTTGGTGCTCACAGTATGTGTGGCTTGGCTTAATGGTTGCTTACTGGAGTGCTGAGTGTTTATAGGTTTAATTTGCTCAGTGCCTTCAATCAGTTTAATTTACAAGTAGATACTTTTGCACAAGTTCTGAGGGCTGCTTTATGACGTGTTTTTAGTAATTAATACTAAATCAATTTCAACTTATATTTGTTTCCTGGCTTAATATGAGTATGAACACTGTTGCTGAGCACAGCATCAAGTTCCACCCAAAGGATTGAGGGTAGGAAATGTGAAGCAGTGTCCTAGCTGGGACATCTGCCTTCCACGCCATGCTGGCAGCCGCTCTTGTTTTGCTTGAAGTAGGTGTGCAGGAACAGCCACACAGCAGTGCTTAGGCTAGTTCTTCAATTTTTTTAGCAAAAGCAAAGATAAATTTACTCCCTCGGAGAACTCTGCCCGTCTCTGAAGGGCACATCCACAGTCTTTCCCCAGTCCGAGGGGATGTAATAAGTCACAGTGTACCTTGACAGCTTATACTGTGTGATCATTTACTTTTTACAGAGTGACAGTTTATAATTACTCTAATTGCAAGACTTTTGCTTTATGAAAACGATCAACTCCGAGCGTGGAGGCTTACCAACTTGTATGGTTGAACAATCAAGCAATGATAGGTATTAAAGTAAGAAAAAATTTCAGGGAGAAAAGACCAGTATAGGTTAGTAGATATTACTCTTTACTTCTGCTAGAGAAAAGCGTGGTTTCCTAGCAGCTTCTAAACATGTAAAGTAAAGCAATTGAAGAAAGAGTAGCAATTTTAAGCTGAGAAGTCCACTTAAAACCTCCATTGTATTCAGCATTAAGGAGCAGGAAAACCTAATTATTGCTGAAAAAAAAAAAGTAAAAATAACTTTTAAAAAAAATCCCTTCTGTTGCATTCTTCTTTTCCACATTTGGAAACATATTCAAAATCTGAATATTGATGAACTTGTCAGTATTGGCTTCTATGTTTTGTTCTCTACTCTCTAGTCTCAAAAATAATCTTTCTATTACCGTTGGTCTCTGGCGAGTCTCTCGAGGCTTCAGGTGTGCTCTCCTTATTCTGATCCAATACTTGGCAGCTTCAGTTCTAGAAAACCGGATGAAAGATCAGACACACAGATTGAGGTAGTTCAGTGGGGTTTCATGAAACATCTAGTGAGGTACTAAATGAGATCATTTCTCTGGGGGGATGTTATAGCAGCCTTCCAGTATCTGAAAGGGGGTCTACAAGAAGGCTGGAGAGGGACTTTTTACAAGGGCATGTAGTGATAGGATGAGGGGGAATGGCTTCAAACCAGAAGAGGGCAGGTTTAGAAGAGAGATCAGGAAAAAAATTTTCACTCTGAGGGTGGTGAGGCACTGGGACAAATTGCCCAGGGAAGCTGTGGCTGCCCCATCCCTGGAGGTGTTCAAGGCCAGATTGGATGGGGCTTTGAGCAACCTGGTCTAGTGGGAGGTGTCCCTGCCCATGGCAGGGGGGTTGGGACTAGATGGTCTTTAAGGTCCCTTCCAACCTAAACCATTCTACGATTTTAATAACTTTATTAAGCATTTGGAAGAGGGAATGTGTGTCACAGTACAAAATCTTTCAGTGAATGAAAACCAGAAGCTGTACCTGCATTGTAGACGTAGAAATAAAAATTACTTCCCACCTGGAAATAGATGATGCCAAATAGATCTATGGAAAACTTGTGAGGGAACAAATAATTGTTGGGTAAGAACAGTTTGGAGAACTGAAATGATATATGCGTGACTGCAGGTAAAAGAGAAGAAAAGAAAAGGTGGGGTTTTCTAGGAGAAATATTGGAAAAAATAGTAGGTGTAGCACATCACAAGTTTATTTTAGAGGTGAGATTATAGGCGGTTCTGATTCCACATAGAGAATGCTATATACAATTCCAGATTCGCAGCAAAAATAAGTAGAAAATGTACAGAGAATTGAAGAAACAAGGCATAAAGTTTGAGGACTCAAAGGAAAGATTGAAAAGGAACTATGAAAAGGAGAATGGGTACAATATAGTTAGTCTAATTGTCAACAAATTAGTTGTATGTAAGCACAGATAAAGAACTCAAATTTTTTTTAGTGTTCAGCAATGAGGTGGGGCAGTAAAGGGGTATCATTAAGACAAACACCAAGGGGAAAAATCTGTAAGTAGATGCTGTTAGTGCTGCTGAGGAGTTTCTCAGTGGAAGTGTTATCACCTGAAGCATTCAAACTGGAATTGGGAGAGCACTGGGAAATATGCTGTGAGAAATGAATCTTTGTTATTAAGAGTGTAGTAGATGTAGTTGGGATCTGGAGTCCCACAGAGGGATATGGCACGCTATCTAGACTGACTGGGAAGAGGGAGAAAGGCAAGGGGGGGGGGGGGGGCAAACTGATTTACTGATTTGTTTTAAAATCTCTGGACATGCTGTGTTTATTTCAAAGACTTGCATTAGCTCAAGGCAGAACAGTCTGTCCCAAAGTGACGAATGTGGATGTGTTCCTGGCGCAATCGTTTCTGTGCTTAGTAAACTGGAAGCAGAGAATGGTCACTGTAGTGGTCTGTCATTTTATATCCTTTGGAAGGACAGAGTGCTTAACATGACCACGTCCAATATCTGTGGAAACTGAAGTCAGCCCTCCAAAGTGACAGTGAAGCACTGTGATTTTCTGCATCTGCTCAGAAGAACAGGCATACTGTACTTTTCTTTCATCCCCTTTTCAACATTTCTTGTAACATTGCTCATTCTGTGTAAATATTTAAAGTTTTCTGTGGAAATATTTATTTAAAAGAGAATGTGATGGCTACAGTGAAAAGTAACCAGATTATGGTGGAATTGCTTGGGAAGAAATAGGATCACTACTGGTGTAGTTGAAGTCAATGAAGAGGCTTTAATTGAATGAGGGCTTCAGTATGATTTTAGGAATGATGAATTTGAAATTGAAAACAAATTGGCAGAACATTCATATGACATGTCTGTCTTGGACTGTGAATTTAGGGAAGTTAAGTTGTGCTGAATGACAACAAAAATAAAGAACATGAAAACCAGAATAGCATCTCAAAACTAAAACATCACCTTTGGGGCAGGAGGGAGAACTTAGGCACAGAAGAGTTGATGGGTGGAGAGCCAATGGTGACTTCTTGGGTTTTTTGGGTTTTGGTTTGGTTGTTTAGTTTTGGTTGGTGGTTTTTTTGGTGTGGTTTGGTTTGGAGTTTTGTGGTGGTTTTTGTTAGTTTTTCTTGTTGTTGTGTGGTTTTGTTGTTTTTTTTTTTTATTGTAAGACGGTTTTCTGTGAAAGAAAAAGACACTAAGTTATAAACTAACCTCTGAAGCAGGAAGAAAAGAAGGTGGGTGAGAAGGATTTGAGGGTAGAAATCTATCAGTTGCAAACATCCTAGATTGGAAGACTGCTCAATTACGCAGTCTCTGTGGAGCACAGGGGATGCATCAGAATCTGACCCTCCTTCCAGAGCAGCTCTTGTGGTGGTTAAGCGAGGAAGGACGTGAGAGTGTCTTCAGGCTTCCCTGATACCGTGAGTCCTGTGCCCTCCCATGAATTGTGTGGATGCAGCTGGAGGGTGGTTTTGTACTATGAGTCTTTAGTGTATCATGAGCATTTCCTTAAGACAAATGTAATAAATTGGTCAGGCTTTTAGACCTTGAAGGACCATTATTTTTATAATCACACATTTTAAGTTGAAGATCTGAACATCTTTCCAAAACAGGTCACTAAAGGGTATTCTCTCTAAGAAAAATATACTGGTTTTATCTTTCTGTGGATGTCTGGGTTAAGTATCATTCATTAGTGCTAATAAACCAAGCCTCAGTTAGAAAAGCAGCAGAAGCCATCATCCTTTTCCTTCTCTAATTGAGTCTGTAATTTGAAGGCAAGCAATTTTTATGGTCTCTCTCATATTCAGATGCCTCAGAAAACTTCAAGCTTGTTTTACTAAAATCTATGTAATTGCAGCCACTCTTGAGATCTTGGCTGGAGATTATTCACGTAAGTAAGGCAAGAAAAGTATTAAATGTACTATGCAAATACTGCCTGGGTCAAGCTTTCAAAATTGTAGCTCTGAAACTAGTTAATGGGGTTTGGTACAAGTCTATCAAAACTGAGGTGATTTGGGCATATCCATAACAAACTTGAGATTTAAATTGAAGTGTCTGTAGAATGTGGATACCCTAGATTAAGTAAAATCTATTCAGGGAGAGACATTCCCCCAAATTCTGAAGGTCATTAGTTCTCTGGTATATTCAACGCTGTTTCCATGAGAGTGTGACTGTCACCATTCCCAAAGCTGGCATGGCGCCCACAGCAATCAGGCCATTTAAGAGCTTTGCATGATTGAGTTGTAGGTTCTTATTGCCACCACAAGAAATTAAGCAAGGCTTAAACCGGGCTCTAAAGCATTACCTGGTAAGGAGGATAAACCAGTCAGCGTACATTACACTTCTGCGGCACTCACTCCTTTCCTCCTCCTTGCTAATTAATGTGGGAGTACTGGCAAGATAAGAAAACCTGTAAATATTTTACTTTTTAGTCTGTATACGTGGCACTGTGTTCTATAAATGGATTTTTCCTGTTAACTATCTGCAATTCTTGCTACACATGAAAGAAAAAGAACAATGTGCTAAGGAAGCTGTGAAACCTCAGACATAGTATAGGAGGTTGAGGAGAAAGTGTAGCACCCTCTATTACTTTCTTATTCCTCTCCATGACCCTTATTAAATTAACTGGAGTTTAGAACTAATTTTGCAGCTCAAATTTAGATACCCAACTTGCTGATATTAAGAAATTTGATGTAATACCTACTTATAAAATAAACTAGAAACACTGTTCCTTTGACCTTGGTTTTAATTAACCCAAGTGTGTTTTGACAAACAAACCTCCCAGGGCATCACACAATATAAAGGACACTGTATAAAAGCTGCTTGCGTTGCATTGCAGCTCAGTGTGGATTTTAGAGCTGATCAGTTATTTTTACCTTTAGGCAACGTTGATTCAATTTATACAAATGTTAGTTGCGATTGCTTAGTATGCTGAAATCATAATATACACGTAAAAGCTAATTAATGATAGAACTTGCAAATGCAAGTGTTTGTTTACTGTATTTGCGTTAGACTAACTGTCCTAAAATCATTTTGGAAATATAAAATTAAAGATAAAAAAGAAATGGAAATGGCCTAATTGTTCTATAAGGAGGAATCTGGTATTGAGATGGGTAAACTTTCCCATTCCTATGAATATCCATATTCCATAATTCCATATTCCTACTTACTTCTGTTCACGGAGTTATGTGCTTGAGATCCTTCAAGACGTTAGAATGCATTTTCTAATGATTACTCATTAGTGTTGATTACCCTGTACTAATAACTGTTCACAGGATTCTTTATTCTTGTTATCCTTTTAAACTCTAATCAATATAAAAGGTTCTCTGATCTTGTGGTACCTTTCATTTCTGCACACCTCCTCTTTAAATGAAGTAATCACTGCATATGCGGCATTTTTTTATTTTTGAGTTAAGCCTTCTGTGAAAATTATAGACTAATCTTGTGACTGGCACACTCTGCATCATTTGAATTATAAAGGATTAGAGGTTTGGAAGCATGTATTTGGACTCCTCAGGAGTTAGAAACATAAAAAGAGAACAGAAGAAAAAACCCAAATGATCTAGACTTTGAAAAACTAAGATTTGTGTATTTTAAGTAAATATTAAACTGGAAACATATGTTGATGACCTATAAAGATCTCCATCTCTTAATGGATTTGCAAGTCTCACAGTCAGTTCTAATGACTCTTAAGCTTTTAAATTAGGTCAGCACTTTTGGAAGTTTTATGCAAATCTTAAGTCTTGCAAAAATTATAGCTGTAAAAATAGTCATTGCAGGATTGAAATTTAAAGTAATTGATAGAGTTTACATAGCAGTCATCTGTTACTTCTTGTCTGGATAGGGACTGTGAATGACAGCACTTAGGTGTATTTTCTGCATGCTTTTCCCCTCATCCTTCTCTTCTCAAGCCAAAACCAGCTCTCTCAGCTCCTTCTCATATGTCATGTTCTTCTGCTCCTTGAAAATTTTGGCAGTGTCATACTGGACTAACTCCTATATGTCAGCGTCTGAAATAGAAAATAAGCAATTTCAAGGTAATAGGATCTAACTGTGACCCCTTCCCCAGCAGAACAAGGGACTGTAACTCCTTTGTCTGCAACATCGTGTTCTCTGGGAGATACTAGAAGAGAGATTGAAAAAAAACGATGCAGAAGGTGGGGTTTATTGTGGACGCACCAGCTACTGATGTTTTCTCTTGTCTTGTTTGCTCCTCCAGGGTGGCCATATATTGTAGCTTGTCTGAAGTGTATATTCTTTTGTGTAAAGTAGGAAAATGAGGAGAGTACAAAAGAGATGCTTCAATTCAGTATGTGAGTAAATTGTTCTATATAAAGGATCCAGTTTCATTGTCAGCTCTTTGAGTGCAGGAGAAGCTTGGCCTTTTGTATACAGAATGATTTTCATTGAATAATATCATATGTATGCATGCATGAATTGTGATGACTGTTTAGGAGGAGAAATCTGTTTCTTTTTCTAAAACAGCTCCTATCTGTTGGTGCCAACGGTTTAGCTTGGAGGCATTTGGGAACCTGACCTACAGCTGCAAAGTGTGGGCAGCTCTTTTCCCACTCGTGCTGGACCTGCATTAAATATCCTGAATATAAAGACATATTTGCCAGGTAGCAAAATTTCTTAATTAATCTTTGTCAGAAAACCACCAAGTTTTTATGCTATATTATATTATATTTATTATATTATGTAATTACTTCAGTCTTTTCTGATGAAGTAAATAAGGTGAATACTTAGTATTTTATTTGAATTGAAAGGTAGAACGCAAGTTTTTGCTTTGATTTCTTTTTGAAACTTTATTGGTCATGGGAAGTCAAGCGAATACTAAGGCCGCTTTCATAGTGCTATTTTTAGTATTTTATTAGTCATTCACACAAATAGGTCAGAAAAGCACAATTAGAGGAATCTTGCAAACGAATGAAGTTATCTGACAGAATGGCTAGTCTCTGTAAATGTGGGAAGAATGCCCTAAAGTTACATATTCAATTTTTATTTACATTTAAGAGAAAGTACTGTTATCATAGTATATTTAACGCAATTTATTTAACTGCAACAAATAAGTTTGTACCAGCCTTAGGAGAGCTAGAACAAATTTAAAGAGACAAGCTTACACACAAGAGATCAGCTTTTCAGAGGGATGAATGAAATTTCGGCGTTCTTGTTCAAAGTGAAATTTCTGAGCAGTGTTTGGTTGTAAGGGCATTTTTTCTGAGCACTTGGAAACTTCATCCATTTCCACTGAGTGAATGGAAGCACAAGACTTTTTTTCTTCTGAAAGCTCTTCTTCTGAACATCTCGTCCAAGATATCAGTGATTAAGTAATTACAACTCTCACAACATATGACTATGGTTATTTTGAAAACTATTCGTCTCTACTTTTATCTACATTTTGTAGAAGAGAGTGTCAGTATGTTTCTGTGTTATGTTAAGGCAGTGCAATGGGTAGTAATGGCAGTAGCTGGCTGCCTGGCTTAACACCTGCAAAAAAACCCAGTAATTGCTACTTGAGCCTGCGGTCTCCAGCAGGACCTCATGCCATCATTGTGATGATCTTTCAATTATCTGTCACAAATGCATAGAGTAGAATTATTCTTTTGCACTACTTTGCAGAGATAAGTGTAGAAAACATCAGGAAACAGATCTCAGTTAAGAGGTCATTTCATTTGCCTGTGCTTTCCTGTACGCTCTCTTTTTTTCCTTTTAATTTGGGGGTGAGGGGCTGGATTTTCACTGTAGCTTCATAATTTGGCTCAGCTTGGTTGTATACCAGATAGAACTGAACTTTGCAGACTTAAGATAGTACTTTGAAATTTCAGTCCTTTGAAATCAGAACGATTTCTTTTTGGTGGAGTATTACTACCCTGGGAAGTCATGGCTGCAAAAGTTGGGAGTGACATTGTCCCTGAAGTAGGTAGGGGTAACTGAAAAAGCACTTTTGAGAAACAGGAAGATGCTGCTGAAAGAGGACTGTGATTGAAGAGGATGCAGCATCAGGTGGAGCTGATGAGGGGTTGTGAGATGCTTATGAGTAAATTCACGCCGGTTGCTGAAGAAGTCATAGCAGCTTTGCAGTGTTTCTGAGCAGACATGCATTAGCAGGCAAACTCTTATAGGAGACAGGACCTTGCAGTGACTAATTTTTCCTGAGCGGTTGCAGGGCTCTGCAAAGGCCAACATGCTTCATGTGACGAGGTGGGGGATGCACCCACCCACCTAGCTGTCTTGGGGAAAGAGGCTCCTAAAGTTATATGGCAGGGTAGGGATTTCCCTGGCTTTTTTTTTTTTTTTTTCTTTTCTTTTCTTAGAATCCTAGAATGGTTTGGGTTGGAAGGGACCTTAAAGATCATCGAGTTCCAACTCCCCTGCCATGGGCAAGTACACCTCCCACTAGACCAGGTTGCTCAAAGCTCCATCCAACCTGGCCTTGAACACTTCCGGGGATGGGGTCTCCACAACTTCCCTGGGCAATTTGTTCCAGTGCTCTTTGATCTTTCCCTCTAGAAAGTTAGAGGGGACTGAGAGTAGGTTGCTAGTGATTTATACTTTCATTTGTCCTACCCATCTCCTCCTGTGTCATGTTACTCAATTTTTTTCTCCTTTTCTTACCTACGTTTACTGTTTTGGGATTACAGTTGGGGCTGAGGTTAATTAATATGGAGAGGTGGGGATGCTCTTTCAGAAAACGAAGATATTTGACAGTCTTAATCTCTTAGTACTTGATTAGTGAGGGCACATGATGATCAAATCGATTCCCCCCGCCCCGGGGTAGAAGGGCTGGGGGTGGTGCAGAAGAAAGAGGAAGACTGGCAAGTAGAAATCCACTGTTCTGCCTATGTGTCTTTCTACTTTCAGGATAATGAATTTTCTCTGAAATGCTGTTTTTAACCTATCTTGGCATAGAATTATATACCTGTCTTCCCTGAATTGTGTGTCTGAATATAATATTGCAGTATTACCCTGTAAACCGGTAATGCATTTTGGAAATTTTGTGAAGTTACCATCTGGATGCTTGTCTGATGTGTGCCTTGTTGCTGATCTTTTGATTAATATGATGTTCCTGCACTGATTAGTGGAACGACAGCTCATGCATCTTCTGTTCTGTGTAATTGCTGCTCCCCCCAGTCCCTGCCTGTGAACGGTGGGATGTGAGCTGTACAATTTATTGCCAAAGGTAGCCTGTGCTGAGTTTGGAGAAAACTGTAATGAGGTAGCCCAGCAAGTGCCATGTTATCAGTTACGGTGGTGGTAAAGACTGTTGTCAGTTATCATCCGAACAGAACGGATTAAAAATGGAAGCAGTTCCTATTTTGTACCAATCATGTTTTCATGGAAACTGTGTGATTTTGAAACATTTGAACTTGCAAATTTGAATCAAAAGCTTGAGTTTTTAGTATAAAAGTAGTATGGCTCTGGAGGCTTCCTGGTAACATACCACAGTATAGAAACCTATTAACGTATCTCTATGTTGTTCTGTTCGAACTTTCTGTGTGTATTACCTGTAGCAAAGGAGGAAATAATTTACAAATAATTGTGAACGCTATCAAATTTTAAAAATGGTTTGAATGTACTATTTCATAGTAGGTACTGTACAATCTTCTAAGAAATGACATGCATTGAGATAAAGAACACTTGTTCTTGTTATAAATTCTTCCAGAAGCGTAGTTGTCTCACCTGTACGGTTCTGAAATGGCAAGAGGTGCTCCCTCGAGTCTGAGATACAGCACATCAATTTACTTTTCCTGAAAAATCAGGGTCATATACTGCTAAAAAAGATACAGAGATGGAGAGCATTTTATTTTTTGCATTGCCAAAAGGTGACTTACCCAATTTAAGATGATTTTTTTTACCTCATTAAATACTTAATTTCTTGTTCAATCAATTGTTATTTTTGTTAAAATTTTTGTTTTGCTTAGGAGAAGGCATTTATGAAGAAGAGTAAAGGATTTGTTCTTTTGGTATAGTGAAAATGAGGACATGAGTGGTGATGTTGAATTTGCTGATCTGTGGGCTGTCATTCTGTATTGCATTTGCAGAAATATCAGACTAAGATTTTTGTAATCCTCTGTGATTTTACTTGTTGCAACCTGAAATAGAACACTGTTTAGAAAGATGATTTAATATAGCAAATAATGCATGTATTTCTTTCCTTTCCTAGTTATTAATCATTTATGTATCTTTAAAAGTGGCAGGTTTGCCCTTGGGTTTTGGTCATAGGTCGTTTTGATTTGTGATCCAGCATAGATTCTGTCATGGCTAGATACAGGACAGAAAAAGAGAGCCTGGGGTATTAATAAATCATTTAGTCCACTGTGGTAATGCACAGTAGTTTCTGTCACCATGGTGCTAAAAGGCTAGTAGTCTGACTTTTCATGAGCTAAAAGTTTTAAGGAACCTAGAATCTCTGCATTTTGGCCTTGAAAATGTAAGAAATGACGATTAAATGTCTGAGACTTCTTTTTAAAGGTAATAAAAAGTCTAAAGTTTGGACAGCCTTTCAAAAGGGGTGCAGTACATACCATAGGCTTTCAAATCATCAGTGATGGTACTAATCACCAACAAACTGGACACTTTTTCTGATCAACTTGACAAAGGCTGTGTCTAAATTTCATGCTTGCTATTGTGTATACTTTAAAGAAACAAAGGCATGCTTAAAAAAAGCCAGTATTTTATAAATCAGCTAATAAGGAGATCCTAGAAAATTTTGAAAGTGACAGATCTTTAGTGGCATTTATATCTCTGTCCTGTATATTGATACTGCTGAAACGAAGGTGCTCAGTTGGACTTGCCCACTGAAATGATTTTTGAAAAAAAAACCCCTCTGTTAACTACATTTCTCACATCTTTTGTACTTTTCCTAGCAAAATTTCATAATTTATTTTGCTTAAATATTTAACAGTGAAACTACTGTTGCAGCGTGACCTACTGGGAACTGCTGTTTCATACCTTGCAAAGATTTTAGTCTCAAATTGTCCTTTTTGTTTAATAGGCTGCAACCACAGGATTAATTTTTCTGCCTACTGAGTCCTTTGGAAAATGGAAGAATGCCAGAATCTGCAGACTTTTTGTTTTAGACCTTTCGACTTTATTAAGAATGCTGATAATTGTCTACCGAGACTTTCTGAAGTGCATTGATCTCATTGATTTTAAGTACTGTTAAAATCTGGCCTAGGTCTCACAGAAAGTTGCTGAGATAATGTCAAGTTACTAAGCCATGCTAAATCTCTCTGGGCATCTTGATACTGGGCACTGGAAGCTGGGGCAGAGAGTTGGGACTGGCGGAGCCAGGAGTGAAAAGCCGGGCTTGGAAGGAGTGCCCATAACATGGTGTAGGACTGCACAAGGCTAACAAGGCTCTGCCTTCTTCATTTGATTACGAGCAATGGTATTTACAAAGTGGTTTGGGCTCTGCTGTGGCTGCCAGGCTTATTTGCTTAGGCGTGGTTCTGTGTTAATTAAACTATGCAGTTTGTCAAAACTCAGGCTGGTTTCTTTGCAATGCAGTCTGCTGCATTAGGTTAATACCTCAACTCAGGCATCGCTGTTACAGTGTTTGGGGTAGGTAGACATGTCCTCGGGTCAGCGTACAGGTTAGTTATGAATGCCACCAAAACAGAAACTTAGTATTTCAGACTTGTGCATGGAGTTGTTTCATGGTTGTCTGAAGCAGTGCGGAAGCATCTTGCGTGGTATTTTCCATTCTCTCCAATATGCTGTTCCTGATCTTATTATTCTATAAAGTGCATGGGAAATATGATTAGTTTTAGTTCAAATACAAAGAAGTAGGTCATGAGCAGACTGTGAAATGAGGATAAAATCCTTTAAATGAAATTGTTTTATTGAAGGAAATCATTTAAATGCCTCTAAGACAGAAAGACTGAATATGAAAGAGATTTTTATTGAAAAAACATATTGATAGCTTGCTTAGTATTGTCCGAATGAAAATGATTTCAAGATGCTTGAGATTGACCATTAAGAACACGGTATTACCTTTATTTACACAGGAAGACTGACATCAGACTTAGACATGTATCCTGCTGTTACTCAGCATCCTATCATTTCTATTCGAATTAATCTCTTTTGTTTAGATCTTGTCCATAAAAATGTTAAGGGAAAACAAACTGTATAAGCAAAATTATCCATTTACTATAGCTCAAAGAGGTAATGGTATTGTAATGTAAACCAGTCTTGTCTTGATAACGTCAGAGGTAAAGGCTTTATCCTTCTTGTGATCAAGTCTTTTGGAGTATGCTCCCTTAGTTGTTCAGTATGCTGGGGGGAAAGCTGATACCCACTGCGCATTAGGCAGTTTAGTTTAGCAGAAGAGGACATTGCTGCTGTTTGATAAATGAGAATCAAAATACATTTACATGAGGGACTGAAATGGTGGCTTTCAAAGTATGATAAAGGAAATAGCAATATATCACTGTGTACAGCTAGTCGTGAATGATAGATTTTGTATCCTATTGAGTTAGGCTGCAGACTTGTTCCCAATGTGCGTACATGGAGCTTTGGCTTATCTATAACTTTTAAGTAGGCTTAAAAGTACATACAAAGTAAGAAAAGAAAACTCAGAATAAGACTGGATCACAAGGTCGTGCCGTCCCTGGAACAGATGTAGTATCTCAAAGCCTACTATGCTAATCTGCTGCTTGCCTAGACCTGTTTGTCTTTGAGTGTCATCTTGGACATGGAGTACTGGACTGAAAACCAGAAAGCCATAAACTTCACCCCCAGCTTAGTCCTTACACCCTAGCTCAAATAGTCGGTTGTACTAGAACAAATTTGTGTCACTGAAGTCTGCTCCTAATTCACGTGGCTCTTGATTCTATAGTTAGTAATATTGACATTTAGTGGGTACACGTCACATTTTCCCCATGTTTAAAACAGAGTAGTAAAGCTTGCTTAATTTTATAATAAAACTCTAAGATTAAAGGATCTGGCCTCATAATTGCTGTGATTCTGTGCAAAAATGCCTTTTTCAGTGGGCAATAGCAGGACTATGAGGCAGAATTCAATTCTTATTATCTTTCCTGTATCTGGTTCAACAGTGACCTGATTACTGGGCAACCCTCTATTGCAGCTGCAGCACTTTGGAGCTATGTGACACACCGAGATTCTGTTGTTTGCTAAAATAAACTTTTAGGATACTGTGCCTGGCATTTTTTAGGGAGTTTTCTTTTTTTTTTTTTACTGCAAAATTACAATCAATTGAGTAGTTTTCATACTTGATGGTGAAATCCTTGTGCAGTTCATCGTGAGAAACATTATTTAATTTTAAGTTGTATTTTTTTTATTCTTCTGAATGATGGAAGCCATTACAATGTCCTCCTCACTATGTTGCCTTTAACATATAGAAAAAGTCATGCTTAAAAACAAAAAGCTGGGAGAATGAAATGATTAGGTGTATTTTTATTGGAAAGTACAGTTGGACCTGACTTTTTGCTGTCTGTGCTAACCTTGGAATTAAAATTATGAATTTGTCTGAGTTCTTGCTTAGCATGACAGCATCATGTCTGAATCTGAACTGGCAAATCTGTGTGAACGTCCCAGTAGTGTATTCTGCAACAACCAGGTAAACGGGCTATTTGAGAGCACCGTGTCTTTCTTTTTGCAAATCTTTTTCATGCTGTGAGGCAATATCCCAATGTATCAAAATATATGTTATTTGTACTAGGATAGAGTGATGTGACTCATAATTAGAATTTGAAGTTGGATGGGATGCAGGTCTTTCAGGTAGGATGGCAGAAAGTGGTGCTACTGTTACTGAGAAGGATCTGCGTGGCTGGATAGCTGCTGAATCTTTTCCTGGGCAGTAGTAAATGAGTCTGTAGCAACTTTTGAAATCAAGTGGATGGTGAGGTACCTAATTCCAAATGAGAATCAGTGCACATTTGACGTGAATTTTTTTTCCCCTTAGCCTCACAAAATAACTGCTTGATGCCATATCTGTTTTCTCTATAAAAGGAGGCAAGGAATAGCGGATGGGTTGATCTAAATGGCTTTGCTTTCCTCTTCCCTTCCCTTCTTCCTCTGCTAAGCGCTATGCTGTGATATTTTTGGAAATACCTCAAAGAATTTGTTTAAAATCTTCGTGCTGTCCGGAATGGAGCAAGGTGGAAGGCCTAACCTATGGTGTCTTGAAGTCAACAGAAAAATTAATTTTGACTGCAGTGAGCTTTAAATCAGACCAAAAAGAGGGAAACGTCAAAACCTTATGCGGCTACCTTATTGAAATTAAGTTTTGACTAAGTGGAAGAAAGTGTTTTGCCTGTTATTTTCAAATGATGAAGGAAGTTCAAGATCAACAGCAAGCTCTACTTTCTACAGCAGATAAGTTAAGCTGGCATTCCTTTGTAGGAATGTGGAACAGGAAAAAACTAGTTGTCTAGGCTGAATTCAAAGAATCGCGTTATCTGTGTGTTTTTTTCCCAAAGTAAAAGTAATTTGCAGAAAAGTCTGCAAATTTGTTTGCAATCTTTCCTTGTCTCAGTATTAGTGTTATTAAATCTGCCAAGTGACTTTAGTAGTAGCCTAGGCTTCTCGTGTCTGCAAGGTGTCTTTTCCTACTAAGGTCTTGAGGGGTACTCTAGGTGTGAAAGTATGCTGACAAAACTGATGGTGAATGAATTTGTGTGATTACTGTAATTTTTCCGTATGATTTTTTTCAGACTGATTTGTCTGTTTAGAGGATGTGAAAACAGCCATTAAATGTTTAAATGCTGTAGCATTTCTAACAAAAATTATGCTTGTGAAATTCCCTGTCCTATGAAAAATCGCTAATACAGTAGTCAGCATATAGTATGCCTTGACTCGCGGTCTCTAAACAGTTAAGGGATTTTCATTATGAATATCATTACTACTGTTCACTTCTAAATTCAGCACTATTGAGGGAACAAGCAATTACCCACCACTCTACCTATTCCCTGTTGAGCTTTCATAAGTATATTTTGTAAAGTGATTCACCTCACTCTGTGTTGTGAATCTCTCATGTCTCACTCTGTCATCAGTAGTCTCTTCTTATAATGCATATGTAATATATGTGTATATAGAGAGACATAATATAGAGATACATTTTCAATTGACTTCTATAATTATTTTTTTTAAGAGTGAGGGGAATTTATTATTCATAAAACTGAGATACTACTAGCTGGGGTTAGGCCTACTGCAGCCACATGCTATGCAAGCTCTTCTGTAAAGTTCCACCAGTGCTTGGTGATCTCGCCTGCATAATTTCTTGCTCTAACTATTTTCCATCTAATTTCTCTCATAGTTATAAAAAGTGATTTTCACTGTGCATTACAAGATGCTTTGCATCTCGTTGTGGCTTAGTGATAAAAAGTAGAAGTTTCTCCAATTCTTTGGAGTTAACAGAACAGTTACCCGAGCTATTAGATCCCTGTGATTGATCTTGTCACACTGAATTATTACTGGCATTGGCTTGATTGTAGTCTAATATCTGTCTGTATAAAATGGTCTACATTTAAAATAGCTTTAAAATGCCAACAGAAATGTCATTATTGGTAGCAATTCTCTGCATTAATACAGAGCATTTGGAATTGCTTTCTGTGAGGGTATTGTTCCACTGAAATAGTTCTTACACATTTCTTTTCATTGTGTGCTCTTCGAGGGGCAGCTCTCTTAAGGCCTTGAAGTCTCAGTGTGGTACAATGTCTGAACTTAAACTTGCATCATCCCACTGATATTAAGAAGTATGATTTTCTCCAATGCGTAGATACAAATCTGCGGGGGTGATTAGGATGCCAGTTTGAAGGGGTCAAGGAAAAGAGTGGCAGAGTGTGGTGTCAAAATGTATGTTTTATGCCTCAGAATGGCCCTTTTCTGAGGAAAAAAGGGGGCTTTGGGGTAACATGAGAGACATAGATGTTGTTTGGAATTTGTTGACCTATGTGTGGAAAAATAAACTTTAATGTGCTACGTCCCACCAGTAGGAGAATGCTGTCTGCTGTGGTGTGAGCACTCAACACTACAGGCTCCTTGCCTCATTCTTTCCATGCCCTTCTGTATTGTTCAGGGAAGGGAGCAGGGCTGCTTTAGGGCTAGTTCGCTTCATAAACGAGTTCCTAGATTTCCTAAATGTTGATATATATTTACATATTTTGCAGATTGCTCTGCCACTTATCAGACAATAGATGTTTACTTTCAATTTATAAAGACATATAATCTGGTCAGGTAATGCTGGCAATGCACAGATTTTATTGTTTAATTAATTACATATTTCTGAAAAGCATGACTTTTTGAACAGGTTTTTGTGTTTTATGTTTTTCATGTGTTTTTGAAAAGCACAGCTCTTTATTCTACTCAAATGAAATCTACTTTTTTTCATTACACTACTACAATACATTTGTGGCCCAGAGACCATCCTGATATAGACAATGTGACTGCTGCCTTATCAGAAAACTTGTATTATCCTTCCCTACTACTGTATTTGATAAATGTCTCCACTGATATTAATGAAACTCTCAGGAAAGAAAAGAAAATAAAGAAAGAGGGGAAAAAATAGCTCTATACTAGGTGCAAGCATATTGAATTACATCTGAAAGAGGAGAACGCTGCAGGAGATAGGAGCACCAAGTGCCCCTTCATGAAAAGGTGGAGGTCTATCCTCTGTAGCTGTGCGCATCAGCCGTATTATTCACCTGCTCTTACTGGAAATTGAACTTCTGCTTCTGACTGGATGTGCTTGAAATGATGATATTTAATAAACCCAGGTACTTTAAATATAAAATTGAACTGCTGCGCTGCCAAGTGTGTGGGGTAGATTCCATTCTTCCAGATAGACTAATTACGGGCGGCAGTAGCTTGAAACCGGCTTCTGTCTCGCAAGACTCGGATCAGCTCTTTTTTTCCCCTCCTGCTTTATGTTATTGCTCACCAGCAAAAGCTTTAATCATCCTGCTTTATCCTTATCTGCCCTGCAAGAGAACAGTTGTGAAAATGGTGCTATGCTTCTAAACTGGTTTCTCATTCAAAGGGACCTAATAGTGGACAGATGGCCAAACCCTGGAAAATAAAAAACCACAGGAAGGGAAAAATTCCCTCTGCCAAATACCTCTGCAGCTTATAGGTTGAAGGGAGCGGGGGGGAATATTTTATTCCCATCTCTTGACTTAAATGAATCTGCCAGATTTTCATTTTGTTTGGGTCAGATTCTCTGCCCAACGTAAGATTTGGAGCATTATCTTTATCTCTTTCATCTCTTGGATTGCTTAAGACGGCATTTTGATGAAAATGTGCCCTAGGTGTTCTCTGAGTTCAGGCTGCAGCCATAGGAATGAAAAATGACAGATGGGGCCATTTGAGTGAAATCCATCTGCTATGACGAGATTCCTAAGGGCAGCCTTTGCAGACTTGTTAGAAGCACCCAGGCAGAGCAGGATTCCAGCGGGGTTAATGCATGCACCATTTTGCTGTTAATTCATTTAGGAAAATTCTGAAATTAAATACCATTAGCTGAAACTCTTGCAGCTCCCTGAGGAGGACACATCCCTGCTATTTTCTTAACTGAACCACCCAGAAACATTTCTTGAGATTACTTTTTTCCAGTTTTCCAAGAAAAACATTTCAAAATGTACTATATGGCAGTACTAGGTTAATGGTTCGACTCAATGATTTTAAAGGTCTTTTCCAACCTAAATGATTCTATGTTTCTGTAAAACCAAAGCTTCACGTTGCTAGAAAGTAACCAAAAATATTTGTAGAGATTTTCATTCATGAGCAACTTTGCTATCATGTGGAATTGTTATACATGCACCTTGATTTAGATGCAATTTTGGTATATGCTTAAGAGCTCAGGGAAGATTTTTGGTTGGTTTTTTGCTGCTCTGTCTATAATAGAGAGGGAGGGAGGGATGGGAAAAGGACTCTGATCAGGATGGGTTTGATTATATTGTGAAAACTGACTATAGCGCCACACAAGATATAGGTGAGGATGCACTACTGCGGTGTTATTAAAGTGTTCCAGGTGCTTGCATGGCATATTTCTGTCACTCAGAATTAAAGTATAATATCAATGTTTTGGGGTCAGCAAGGAGATTTTCCCCCGAGTCTGAATAGCAAAGAATCTTGTGGGGATTTACTGCTGTAGCACTCAAGGTCTGGGATTCTTTTGGTATTTCCTAACAAAGTCCCCAACACACAGCGATGTAGCATGATGGTGATTTCGCAGCTGATCTGTTTTCTTCATGTGCTCTTGTCATGTGGGGTCTTCTACTGTCAGGTCTACCAGCTGTTAGAGACTATTGAGCAATATTGTTTATCTTGAGCTAAGTTTGGGTATATGAAGTAAGTAGAAACTTTGCAGAGTTTTCTTTTAAATGTGCTGTTGTAATGCAAGCTGACCTCTGGCAGTGAGGGTCTAGACTTCATGACTCAGTTGGCTCCTTTCAGTCTCATGCTACGTCCTGTTCATCAAAGCGTCACAAAAGCTGCAATCAACTGGATTGCCAGCTCATGAAGACAAAGTGTCTCAACGTAGCCTTGAGTGTAGTGAACTGGTTGGGGGGGAAATCAACGCTGGTTCTCTGAAGGAAAAATACTGCAGTTATACAGATTGAGAGTGCAAAGAACCTTTCTGTGCCAAGAATTGGGCATCTTCTCACTTTCAGGCACCATACTGCTCTTGGCTTGTGTCTTCGCTTAGATTTTTCAGGCCACCTGATTTAGTGCAGATTTCCACATGGAACTTTTTGAGGACAGATGCTAAGATGGTACTGCTGTTCCCTTGTGTTTTAATGGCAGAATTTCAAGTACCTTTATACTAGAGAAGTCCTTAGCTCAAGAGAAATGTGTACTTGCTGATGCTTCTTCTATACCCCTTTTTTTGGTTTTGCTTGAAGTTCAAATGGGAAGTTGTCTCCAAAACTTAGTGATTTGAATATTGATGTGTCGTTATCTAGGTTAAAGATTTTCTGTCATCATTTTGATCCCAGATGATTGATACCTACAGGTAGGACAACTAATTTCTTCATGTGGTGATGAACACAGTCTATGAGTCAAATGAACGTTCTTGTTCTTGTTTTCCTAATTTTTTAATAACTTATATATATGGATGAAACTGGTGGGAAAGGGGTCACTGGGCTGTGAATTGGCAGAAGATAATAGCAAATCATTGTGGGAATGAAGATTAGAATTTATTTGGGACTTGTGCACGGTCTACAGCATGAATTTACCTGCACCTGCCTTATTGAAGGAGAGCACCGGAATTCTTGCATAAGAAATCCTCCTCAAAGTATTTAGGAATGAAATTAACATAAAGTGAGCTGGCTAAAGAGCTATAATTTTGCTTGCAGATACTCATTGCTCTGTGGTAAATCTTCATTTGGCTCTCTAAGAAATAGTCTTCATTTTAGTGTATTCATTTAGGAAAATCAAGGAGTTACTTAATATTCACTTTCCATATATCGAAACATTCTTTGCATTCCTCTTTGTTCCTCCAACACTTAGTGAAATGTGTTTCAGCATAATCAGCCTCCCAGTGGATTCTAGCATGAAAACAAATCTCACTTTAATTTAGCAAACTTAGGTTTACAAGGCAGAGCAAGGAAATTAAATTACCTGTTTGCAAACACAGCCTCCTTTCTCAAGAAACATTTTTAATATCACTTGCAATTTTCATGTAACTCTTTCCATTGTCAGTTTTCAACCGTTGTGGTTGAGCCATTAATCAAGAGTGGAGGCAGGTGGGCAATAACTCAGACTTTGTCAGCGATAGGTTTTACTGCTTTGGGATTTTTAGCAGAGAGTGCATTTGTGGTGGCTATTCTAGAATGTGGGCTCAAGGAAAGGTGGAGATGTCAAACTGGAGCTCATTCATCCATAAGGTACCTCTACCAGAATGTAGTTGTTATAGTGGGGGAGCTCTCAAGTTCATTTCTACTTTGTTGTAGGCCTGGAAAACCATATTATCTATGTCTTTCCCATGCCCAAATCATTCCATGTGTATTTTGAATTTGAATATTCAATATTTTGAATATTGAGTATTTTGAATGCTTTGTTTTGCAGTTCACAAAACCTCAGCTGCTTTTATGTTATGTCAGTGCTACACATAACACCCTCTGGCTTTTTAGCACCTTCCAGCACCTATGGAAACAAAGTTCTATTAAAATTATGCACCCTTAGAGAGGAAGGCCATTTCTGTAGAAACAAATTATCCTTTTCTTAGAAGGAAGCACAACAATTGTTGCGTAAGAGCAGGATGTAATTTTTTCAGCATGGTATGCTTTATCAGAAACATATTTACTGACTCTGAAAATTTACAGGGGAGTATGCCAGCCTTGATGAGCCTTTCGCTGAAAGCATTTCCTCAGGTCTCTGATGAAAGTGATAATTTGAGAGAGAGATCCTCATCAAACCCATAGTCTAGACATTGATATATTAGCCTTATATGTGGGAACTGGAGTCTCATCTGAGTCATTTGTATCCCAACTGATTATTTTGGAGCTGCCTTCATGCTAAAGCTGTCTTCCTGATGTCTGCTCTGTTGTCTTGCTCTCTGTTTGGGTTTTTTGTTGGGGTTTTTTTATGTTTGTGGGGTTTTTTTGTATAAACAAATATTGAAATGTTTTGGTTTTGTTGTGATACAAAATAGAAAATATTTCTGAATGTTTTCCAAAGCTAGGAAACCATTTCTTCACCATCTTTTCATGGCTCTTATTTCATATGCTGTTCCTGCAATGCCTGGTTTCCTTTGTCCTCCTACAGCTGTGGAGGAGAACAGGGGCTTCTTCCCCTGGTCAGTGTGCTTAGCGCTGCTTGGATTGTCAGTCCTACCACAAAAGGGAAGGGATGTGTCTCACACTCCTGTCTCTATATAAGAAGCAATAAAACAAGGAGGCAAATTAGTCATCATGGTAAGCACGGCAAGCTCGGTAAGCAGTACCTCAAACATGAGGAGTGTAAATCTCTATCCCATCAGATTAAGTGCTTTTCTGAATGACAGTTCTGTATGGATCTTTCATTGGGATGATGTACACCATCCTTTATTTTGAAGGACTGCTCTTAGATATAGGTAATCCCAGAGCACCATGTGTTTGCAGCTTTGGTATGGAGGCATTAAGTCATCATAATATGAACACAAGAACATAATTGTGTAGACTGTGGAGGTGCCTGAGATGGCAAATTAGATCTCAATCAGTCTCAGCAAGGGAAAGCATCATAGTTTATATTTTAGAGAACTTTATTCGCTAGAATAAAGGAGTGAGGATTTCAGAGGGAGGTCTTTCCCTCAAGACTGATCAATTAAAGGAAATGTCATTAAACATAGTTCTTGTAGATAGGTGCATGTACAAGGAATATCTCTTTGAGGAACTAAGGTAGTTGTGGGAGTCTGTCTAGTTGTATCTCTACCTCTGGCTCCTTTGAGTGAAAACACCAGTGACATTAAGCTGGTTATGAAACTGTAACTGATCTAGTTTAGTGTTACCTCAAACTAATGCATGGGGTCTACGTTAAAATTACTTATTAC
This sequence comes from Charadrius vociferus, assembly GCF_000708025.1. NCBI lineage: Eukaryota > Metazoa > Chordata > Aves > Charadriiformes > Charadriidae > Charadrius > Charadrius vociferus. Next base: position 545,936 of record NW_009646736.1, read on the forward strand.
TATAATATCTTTTAGTTGTTTGTCCTGGAGCTTACAGATCTGCTTTATAGATATGAAGTAAATATTTACATTCTTTTTGAAGAAAGAAGGAAATCATGCTGATGGATACACAGCAGCTCTCACTAGGGTGTTGAAATAGGAATGAAAGAATAGGAAGGTTTCTCTGCTTGTGTTTGCGCAGCAGCCACAGCCCAGGCTGCTGTGTGAGAGGGTTACCTGAGTACTAAAGACCCTGTGGCATAAAGTCTCTGCAGTCCGAGTTTTAAACGCCTGCAGATGCAGGCTGCAGCGATCTGTTATTCTCAGATTGAACATAGACAGGGCTTCAGGACTGGGGGAAAGTGCACAATATACGCTCTCAAGAAATAATTCTGTAATACGTTTTTACCAGTAGTAAAGCTTAGGAAAGTTCCTGTCGTGGGCAGGTACTTGCTGCTGCTTTGTTTCGTTACTCCAGTGCCCTCATTGTACTGTGGGGTTATTGTAACAACACCGGACTGATTTTGAACTTTTTCTGACCAGCTTTATTTAAGCTTATATCCATTTTTCTTCAACTATCTAGCTTGTGTTTTACAAATCCCACGTATACAATCATGTGTTTTCCAAATTGGATTCCAAAATATTGTGTGTGAAAATAACGCTTTTGTCTCCTGGTCTTCCAGGTTTTCTTCTGTTGCTGTTGTCTTTTGTTTGTTTTGTTTTCTTTTTTTAAGAAGAATATTTTGATCCTGAGGTAGCTTAAATGGTCATATTACAGTGTGACCTCATAGCTTGATACAATGATGGTTCCCTGTAGAGTTGAGCAAGCAGTGAGTGCCATATGTACTCGATTCTGTTACTGCGGCATATATATGTGAACGTGGAGTAGATTTAGTCAAAGTTAACACCACCCTGCCTGATGAAAAATAATAATAAAGTGTGACAGTGACTAACTGAATAATTGAATGGATAATTGAATTAAAATCTAAAGGTTTTGATTGCAATAATAATGGTAGCTCAGTGGTGGGGAGAAAATAACTTCCTTTTAAAATTAAATCTTTTCTGTAAACCTACTCAGATAATCCCGTTGCCATCCTAATATATGCAAGTAGATTTTAAAGTTGTTATGGTCATCTTTTATATCAGTACATCACTAAAATGTCATCTAGTATGACAAGATCAGAGCAGCTAGTCTAATGCATTGGAGAGAACTGAAATAACCAGTGGATAGACCGTATACTGAGTATTAATTTCTGGTGATCAGATTTTTGGGGCTTTTATTCGCTCTTTGCCCAGCTGCAGGTGTGTAGTTTGATTCACCATAAATTAACAGATAAAGAAAAATTATTAAATTATTTTGATTTTTACAGGATACTGCCTGTAACTTTAAATACATACTCATTGCTTCTATTTTTATATACCCATCTCTTCTCCATTTGAAAATTTATCCTAGTGTACTCCATGCAGCATTTTGAATAAAAACAAAACAAAATCTAGTAAAAAGGGTAACCAGTGTGAAGGATTACAAATGACGCTTCTGTATCTACTCTTGATGCAAGTAGAGCTGCCTCTGACAGGCTTATCTTCTGCAGTTGGCAGTTTGGCACTTTACATGGCAGATAATCTTTGCAGATACTGATCCAGCAAATTCATCTGTCTTAATATGTTGAAAATCTACAGATGTATGCCCATAAGTCAATTAACTCATATTAAAGACTTAAGACTGGAACATTCAGTGCTGAGTGTGCTCTACACTCTTCAGCCAACACTATTTAAACATGCATCCATTTTATTAACTGTAACTAATGCAGTTAAAAACTATTATTTTTAAGCTAAAAAAAAGTCGATGTGTTAATAATTTAAAATTGAGTGGGACTGTTATATTAATTTTGGCAGAAAGTAGATGCTGTGGTCATCTTTTCCTGCAGCTGAATTGTTTCCTCTCTTAAAAAAGGATGTCAGATCTTTTTGTCAGTTCAACATTTCATTCTACTTCAATTACATTTTCTGAAGAAAGATGTAGCTTACAGGCTGAAGAAACCTAACACTGACAGACCATTATTCTTGCTTCATAACTTCGATTAAAAAGTTCCTGCAAAGGCAAGTTATTGCTTTTATTTCTGTCAATTCACACGTTTAAAACATTATTATAATAAGGTTAATAGAGATAATAGTGTTTGTATACTTGTGTGTTGCATAATCTTCAAGTTAGTTTTGAAAGCAGAGACTCTTACTGTGCACACATTCTTATGACTGTCACCTTGCACATGAAAAGCAGTTTATATTAATCCCTCCACCTCAAAGCTTTTCCTT
>NW_009646736.1:548270-661432 GCF_000708025.1 Charadrius vociferus
TGTAAGTTTTCAATACACGGTGCTATCTAGAAATATTTCCTTCTTCCATCGGGCTATGTGGCTGGACTTCTCCATGAAGAAATGGAGGGCTTGGAATGTCTGTCTAGTTCCTCTGTCTTTCTTTGCTGTAGAGGGGATGAAAATAACAGCATTTTCAGTAGTAAGTGTCCTGAGAAACCCAAAGGCAAGTCTCTGTCCATGGCAAAAAGTAAGCAGGCAGGTTCTTTATGTGGCAAAGCAATGGTTACAAAATAACCCACGATCCTTTCTAGTTTTGCCTATTGTGCATATATAGTATCTATACTGTGTGTGTATATATATATATATAAGGGATTCTATTCCTCTCCTTATTTTCATCTCCAAGTTCCTTTATGACATGGTAATTACTATTGTCGTTCACTTCTGTGACATGTCTTTACATTATCTGTCACTTTTTGAGCTTGCAGTTGCTACACATTATTAAGGTAAATGATATCATAACTGACAACTTAATAAATATTTTCCTCACTAGTGACATAACTCTGTTTCTTTTCATGTTTTACGTATTTTCATGTAAAAACCAATACAACTGGACAAATCTATTCTCTATACTTTTTATCTTGCATCTCTATACTTTTTATCTTACATCTCAAAAAAAGAAAATCATGCTACTGGTAGTGCAAATAGTAACAGAATTCATTTTTCTACAGCTTAACATAAAAAAAGGTTAGTAAAAAAAAATAATACATATTAAACACTTTAAATTTTCATATACATAGACTCAGGGCTTACAGGTCTTATGAACCTGCCTGGCTTTGTGCTCTTAATTTTTAAAAACCTCATTTGTTAACATCTGCATGGGAATCAGGGAAATGATACTACTTAAAACTTAAAGGAACAGAATTACGGCTACAAAAAAAAAGCTGTAAAAAATATACTGCCTGAATAAAATAATTTTAAAGGCGTATTTGAGGGCTACTGAGTGCATACCTAGAAATCTTGCTCAGAATTCTGGTTTCGTTATTATAAAAGGTGCAAAGAGCAATATTTAAATTATAGGGATCTGAGGACATCTGCAAAGTACTGAGGAGACTAGCAAGAACTACAAACAGCCACAAAGCTATTTGTACTGTCTTCAAACAAAAAGAGGATGACAATATGCTTGTATTCAAATATGGGGGCTATACAGAGAAATAATACTAAAAATGGTTTTATATCTACAGTGTGCTCATTTTAAAGGGCTAGATTAGCAGTTTAAAAAAAGAAAAGGTTACTATGTACTTAATTTTCTCTTCCTGTTCTTTATGTAAACAAACACATGGTGTGACTGCTACTAGGACTGATCTGGGATAGATACAGGTTGGGCACTTCCAGTAAAATCTGAAAAACCAGGATCACATTGTACACTTTTTTTGATGTTTTCTTATGTATTTCTCCTGAACATAAGAGGAACACCTACATTCAGAAAATTTTATTGTCACTGTTAAATACGACTTCGTGGTTGCAATCTCACCAGACCTTTAGGAAGTATTTAAACTCTCATAAGGAAGAAGCCCCGCCGAAGCCAGTCCATTGTAAAGCTGGAATATAGAGCATAAAATGAAAATTTGCAAGTTGCGTGTATTTAAAGGGAGTACATTGTCTGCATCACCAAGGGGGAACACTCTAATGTCTTCTCCTCACAACTGAGTAGTCTGAATGCTTTGGATACCAGAGGAGCATCCCCCTCCTCCTGCTCCCACCCTGCTGCCCACAGGGCTGGTTCTCACGCTGTCCTTTGCCCCTCGCTGCCAGGTGGCCCTTGGCCCGTTGTTAAATAGTCTTTGATGGGCCACCGGCTCCTGTGAGGGCCCGGCTGTGCCCTGTGGTGGCGGGAACGGGCTGAGGGCAGCCCCGCCCTCTCCTCACAGGGAGCCCCCGCCGCCCACACCTTGACGCCTGCACACAGTGCAGTTACCTCTTATTTTTTTCATTTGTTGTTAATAAAACAGCAATATGCAGCTTCTTCAGGGATTAGAATGGATGCATCTGTAAATTATGGTTGGAAAAAGAGAAGTCTAAATTGAGGGAGAGAGAAAAGGAGAAAGGTACTTTCCTCTGGGGACTGTCCAGTACTCTGTTGAAAGAGGTGAGGAGTGCTATTTACCAGTAAGTAACTGCATCGTGGTATTTCTGTTTTGGGCCCATTAAAGTGAAGTTTTGTGGCCCACAATTCTAGCAGCATGCCTGCTCTGTCTTCCTTTGTGGCTTTTGCCACAATTCAGTTTATGAAGGAAAGATGTAGTAATGAATTGTGATGGTTTAATTTTAATTGAATTTTTTCTTATTATACAATAAAGTACTGTTTTGAGAAGTATTTCTATAGAGATTAAACATCAGCTTGAGTCTTGAAAGTAAGGTGCATGGGCCAAGCATAGAGGTTGGGAGGAACTGTGCCGGTTCTTTGAAGTTTGCTTTCTGAGGGGAATTTCCAAAGCTAAGCTCCAATCGCTTTTCATCCAAAATATTTGTATCGTGCCACTTAAATATAAACCATCAATATTTCATATTAATTTGGAATTTGGGGAGATGTAGTTAAGGGCTTTGAGAACACCTGTAAGCGGTTAAAGATCTTTAAAAACAAAACCAAACCCAGGTGGTTGGTTTCCTCTGTGAGCTGTGGCAGCCACCTTGGGGTGCCCTCAGCTGGGGGCTGTGAGGCATCTGGGGTTTGCTTTTCTTGCAGACTTATTTTTAACTTGTCCAGATTTTGCCCATTTGAAAACAGAGAAGTAGCTGAACTCTGAGGCCACATTAAGAATTATACTTCTGTTTCAGGTCTAGGGTTGGGCTGCCAAATTTTATTGTTGTCAAATCCACATTAGGTAGATGCATTTGGTCTGGTCAGTTGTACGCTTGTTTCTGCTGAGCTTAATGCATACCTCCTTGTTCTGCAGGTTTTGAGTCCATACTAGTACTGTCAGCTGCTTGAACGGGGTCTGTGAAAGCTGGGAGGTAGAGACCTCTGCCTTTGACTTGCAGTTACTGCTTCCCTGCTGAGGCATAAGTGACCCCACGAGTACTTGTGATTTCATTGCAAAGTCAAACAGTAAAGCTTTGACTTTGCACTGGAATGGACTGGGAGCATTCATAAATTCAGTTACAGCTCAAGTGATTTCTTTTGAATGTTGTGAATTTTGTGTAGTCTGAAGATTGCAATGTGCTCTTAATTATCATTATTTAGAAGCATATTTATGAAAAAAACGGGGATCGTATTGTTCACTGCGCCATTTGCCATGAGACTGCTTAGTGTGTTAGCTCTCCAGTGCAACTTTGATACAACTATGCTTATAAACCTGTGTTTTCAGAAGTGTCTAGAAGGAAGTTATGAGGCAAAGACCTTAAAAAAGGCCTGTTCTGTTTGCATAAGGCGCTGTATAGTAACTGCTGTTCCTCATGAAGATTGATGAGACAATTTAAAAACATCAAAATATACTTGCAGCTATTGCCTGTCTATTTTCTTTTTTTCATTGTAGCTCTGAATCAGCTTCAGCCTGATTCATCTGAATGTGCACTCTCCTTCTTGTGGAGGAGAAATTTGTATTGATATATTCTGGCCATTATATAAAATTATGCCAAAACTGATATAAAAAAAAGAAATAAATGAAATTATTGATCTAAAAAGTAGAAAGAGAAAAGGTAAGTATATTGTGATCAATATCAGAAACAGACAAGGATAAAAGAATACAAACACTGACAGGTGTACAGGAAAAAACTTCAATCTTTACCATGAAGAAGTTACACAGGCAACAGAAAAACAAACAAACAAAAAAACCCCTTGAATCTTACTAGATTTTTAACTTGCTGTGTAATTGCCTCGTATAAATGCTGATGAATAACAAAGCTTATCGTGGCTACGCACCATACAATCAGTCCTGCGAGACTAATTGCTATAGTATTATTTTTCTGTGTACTGGTGTGTCTGCTATCACAATGTTACTCATAGCAGAACATTTTGCATCCTTTTGATGTTCTTTGGGTCTGAACACTGTCAGCCATGTGCCATCAGTTAGAACCTCTTGTGTAAAAATGATTTTTATTTTAACCTTGTTCTGTTCAGAAGAAACCTCATTTTGGTTAATACTAGGGCTTAGGCTGTTACAGGGGGTAGTTTCAGACCACTGCACTTCATAAATGTGCGTGCTGATTAGAACTTTTATTTTTCATAATGATCTAGTAATGTAGTGATAATGCAAGTAATAGCCCATACCTAATGATTTCATGTCCAAGGACTAAAAGAATTACTGTAATATATTTAGTGGCAAGTTCTGAGAAAGAATTGTAAAGCCATTTCCTCGTGCATTCTTACTAGATACATGTATGTTGTTTATCAAGCTGCCAAGGAAAGGCCTGTAAAAACAAAAAAATAAAATGAGGATACCTGGTTTCTGATTCTGCTATCTTTTGAAGAAGAAGCAGCTGAACCAATGTTCCTATTCCATCTGCGGAACGTATGTGGAACAAGGTAACAACCTGTTCTGAAGGCATACAGCAGAAATTTGGTACTTGGGGTGAAGGTTCATGTGGACTGCTTCTCATTAATGATTCTGTTGCAAACACTGCAAGTTGACCATAGGATAAAACCAGAAATAGTATCAGAATCTAGAATTTTTAAGTTAATTTAGACATAGTCTTTGGGTCTGACTGGGATTAATTCGCCAAAGATTTTTCAATCTTATCTCCTAGGTGTGTGAAAACATGACTGGGGCTGGTATATAGGCCTAAAACGAGTAATCTCATTGAAGTCTGTGATGCTATTTCAGGTTGCTCTGTTATAGTTGAGATGTGGAATTTGAGGCACTGTTTGTTGCACAAAAGCTTTCTGAATCTGCAGAATTCTCCAGGTATTTGTTACATCCTCCAAATGAAATCAGCTTTGTAGCAGACACCATTGTGAGGGGAGTGGAGGGGCATGAGAAGACTTCACTTTCTTGTTTCTTGCTTTCCCTATCTTTGTTTGATGGTATGAAATAGTATTTACAGAAACACGGTAGCCAGTGAAACTTTTGGCAGTAGTGCTGATGTACATTGATTTGAAGTGTCCATGAATTTGACTTGCACAGGTTACTCTTCCTGCTTTTGGTAAAAAAGGTTTAGTAATGAACCTGGCCAAAACATTTCTGTATGGGATATATAGTTTAAAACAACAACAACAACAAAAAGCCATGAGTAATTTTTACAGACAAATTTTTTTTTTTCCCATTGTTAAAACCAGTGGTTACAATTGATCTGATGTTACATTCATTTTCTTCCTTTAAACCCATTTTTTTTGACAATGTCCTTCAGTCAGTGCCAGCAAAGACTAAAAGCTGCTAGTGCAGAAAAAATGACCTGCCTTTTCCCTCAATCTGCTCCTTAAGGATTGAGGATCATGATGACTGAAAGAATGGAGACTGCTGAAAGTGCTTCTGCTTGTAAACTACCCTGGTAAGATATTTGAATGTGCTCTATTCCTGTGAACAGTGCTAAACAAACAAACAAAACCAACCAAAACAACTTTCTTCCACAGAGAAGAAGAAAGATAGTAACCACCACCACCATCTCCTTCCCCCACCCCCCCCAATCCCAGATCACAAAATGTTGATAGACTCTAATAGTAGTGACAGGTGGTGATGAATGTGAGGAATGTGGAAAGCAGCCGAGATGCTCCTTTGTAGGGAGATTTCGTTTAACTTAAGCTGAAAGTTTGCAGTAGTTCAGGAGCTGATTGACAGCTGGACACCAAGTCCCTGCCCTGGGGGGCAGAGTTATCTATCAAAAACATGGGGCAAAAGGCAGGGCACAAGAACTTTCAGCCATTCAGTTGTAATCCAGCACTGCAGGTATGGCAAACCGTTGAGCGTATAGTGTCTGTAGTTTTGCTGTCACCTTTAAATCAGTTGCTTAAACTCTTCGGATTTTACTTATTCTTACTCCAGTGAGAATGTGATGTGCACAATCGTTCTTAGCATTTTCTTTTTTGTTCGTTTTTAATTTTAGCAAAGAGCAGTGAAAGGAAGAAGAATTATTTCTGGTGCAAGTCAGGAGAGAGCAAATGAGTTATTTTGTTAACATAACTCTTACTTATGGTAGCGTTCAACTAACAAGGGCTGTACCTTGCAAATTCAGGCATGTTTTTTCTGCATTCCTCCTCAAAACAATATAAGCACAAGGCCCATGTGCTTTTACCAGTTTGTCATGCAAATGTGCTGTATAGTATCAGTGGTAAGATTGATGAAAATATGTGCAGCACTTGTTAGGGCAGCTTGCTTGTCATCATTTCCCTCTGTCATCTGCATCTTGTTAAAATGTATGAATGCATTTGATACACATCAGACAAAATTATTCTAATGTATCTGTGAGAGGCAGTGGCTCCCAAAGACTAGCTCCTGCAGAGCTCCTTTAAGATCTCACATATGTGAGCCCTGCTGTTTGCCCTCTGTGATCTGAGTGCGCTGTTTTCCAGGCTTGGATCAAACCCAGAAGGGACTAGGATCAGTCAGCTACTGCTACTGTTGGTAGATTCAAGTTGGCATCCTTGATGTAAAGGTACTCAAAGTTTTGCTTTGAAAAAGAAGGCACTTTTGTAACGTTTCTAAGCCCTGCTCTAGATTACATGTACCTTTTCACAGAAGTTTTTTTTTTCTCCTTTGTGTTTGGGGACTACTGATATATGAGACTAGTCAAATGTAAGTGGTCCCCTTTTGCCCCTGCTTGCTGAACTGTAGTTGTCCTTTGACAGGCAGGTGGCTTCAGTTGCTTTAAACACGAAGGGAATGGAGCTTGTAGATTCTATTAGGACACAAAATTCTGTAAAATATTCCTTTTTCTTCTGAAGCCAAATTAGTCTTTTTTCTCATTTAGCCTAATTTCCTAGGGGAAAAATATAGATGATAATTTTCACTCTATTTGTTTTAGGAAAAATGGACTACCTTAAATTGCATTCATTTTTAATTTTTTTTTTGCTTTTCTGTTGTGTTTTTTTATCTCTGCTATAAAAGTAAAGGTTGATGAGCAGTGTTGAAGATGTGCTGATATAAACGCAGCCAATTGCCAAATCCCTGCATCAGCCTTGTTAAATGTGTGTTTACATGATGATGTGGTATCATTTACGCATTTATATAGCTGCAGGCACTTTCCTGGGTTCCCAAGCTTGACATAAACATTCAATTAACTCTGCTGTTTCTTGTTATACTTTTATATATAACAATTTTAGTGTTATTAGGTGTCACTGTCAAGTTACTGTGCATGGATTTTGAATGAATGAAGTTTCAAAGTCATTGAAAACCTGGAGTTAAATGTGGTTTGGCTTTTGGGGGGGGGGGGGGTGTTTGGTGTTTTGGTTTTTTTTTTTTTATCCACGAGAGACTGGACAATTACAGGTGTGTTTCTTGTTCACTTAAATCTTGTAAAAGTTGTACATTTCAACTGAGGACATGACATATTCAGACATTTCTGCCTTTACGCAGGGGGTAGTACATGTAGGGTGAGGTCTTTAGGACTTTATTTGCAAAATGCAAATAAATAAATTAAATTTATAACTGTGATTTGCTTCATTCCTTCTCTTGTCCTTTTAAGCAATGGCTTCCCCAAATTGGGCAATAAGCAACCACCAGTGTTGACCCCTGAAAAATACACATTTTGATGCCTTACCATTTATGATATGGTCTCGTTTCTGTAGTTATGTAGCTGCAGGCAGTTTCTTTTGCATTCCAGCTTATTTGTTCCATAGAGGTCTTGACTCTCGTCAGGAAAGCATGAGTGATCTCATGGGTACCCACCATTTTGTTTTTGCCATAGCCTGCCTGTTCTGCATAAACTAATAGAGAAGTTTCTTACAAGGCTGGTGAGTTAAGAAATTCTCTTTATTGTTTTCCTTTTATTGTTACCCAGCATGTATGCTCATTCATTGATATGGTTCAGCTGTGGTTATCACAAGGCTTAATTTTATCCTCTCTTGGCTTGGATTGAGGTATATTTTCTGGTATAGCTTTTTATGTGTGCTTGCCTTTGAACTGTACTCACTTGTTTCATGTATTTTATATTTAAGATGTCATAGTTCTTCTAACCCCCTTTTTTGGAGCCAGAGCCTGTTCTTGAAGATGTTAAAAGCAAGAAGATCAGACCATTCTTCTATTATCAACTCAAACTTTGTGAGGGCAGAGTGTCCTTTGAATATATCATTGAACATGCAATCAGTTGACGAAAGATTCTGATTATCAGCAATTATTTCTGATGAAAGGAGCCTCAGAAGAAGAGTATTCAGAGAGCTCTTACTTGAAACTGATACACAGAAACTGTCTGGAGCTGTTGCTTAGGAAGTCCCGAAAAAAAAGTCTTCTTTATGTTACCTGCCTTTTCAAGTAATCATTGGCTTTCAACAGGGTGACCTTTTCAAATACCAAAAATAATGATTTCTGTGTTGTGAAATCACCAACATCTGAAATATTGGGAAAAACTGAAGTCAAAGTTTATTTCTTGAAAATATGTCCAGGAGCTTTAACCTTTTCTTCAGATTTCATAGGAATGATTTATATAGTTGTATATTTTTATGCCCAAACCTCATTTTTCAACAAGGTAGTAAGAGATATCAGAAATGTGATTTCAGTCAACTGTTCCTTTGACAGCAGCCACTAAAGTTAATGTTACAAGATAATCTGGTGGTTTTTGTTTTCCAAATTGAAACTTGGTTGAAGTCTTCTTTCAAAATTCTGTTGCTTGCTCAAATGAGTGCATACTATGTGCATAATGAGGGGTAAAACTGACAGGACGTGTCTGTCACTAAATTAATGAATATCAAATGATCAGTTTGAAGTGAATGAACTGTAAAATATATAATTATCATTCATTGTTCCATACCTTTTACAATGAAAAGCATGAAATGAAATTTGCAATAAAAGATCTCCCATCTACAACATTGCAGGACAAAAGCTGATATGTCATGGGTCAAAATCAATCTTACTTATCAGAAAGTCATAGAAGTAGTTGATAATTAAGGATAAAATAGAATTTGGTACTTAGATATAAGACTTAACCAGTCAACTAAAAAAACCCCAAAAATGTCTGGAAGATGCAATTTCATTTTTTCTTCCATCATTCTTTCTTCCGTTTGACAAACAAATTTTTCTACACTGGCTAAAGCCCTGGGAACTCTCTTTACAGCAGGCAGGAGCAATTAAGAAATGATCTGTGTAATTATCAAGGAATATTAATAAGTAATGAATTGAAGTTTAGTTGTTTTTAAGTTTAGGCAGACAGCAAAGTTATAGACATAAAGAGAATATCTTCTGCAAGTACTCATGTCAAGCTGTTCTGAGCAATTAGTTATTCTAGTATTATATAATACCATATTTTGGAGGAAAAAAGTATTGAATGCATCCAGTCTTTCACTTTCTCAAAATTAGATGTTTTCTGAGCTGTATATTTTGTTTTTTGTGGAGAAATATAGCTGAGTTATTAACTCCTAAACAATACGCATACAAAGGGATTGTGGTGCCTGAGGGCTGCATGTCCTGTACATCTAACCATGATTATTTTACTCGTGCCTGCTTGGCAGTCCTCTGGTATAGCCCATAACACAATATGGTTTTTTACATCAAGATTCAAAGCAGCAATTTTACGTCATCATTTTATTTTTCTTTATTTGCTTTAGTCCTGTCATCAGACCTAGTGGCTGGCCAGCCCGCAGCAGAGAAAAGGAACCTGATGGCATTGTCATCTCCCATCTGTGACCCAGTTGCAGACCTTCTGTGGTTTTTAAAGATGAGGAGGTTTTACCATGTGGTAAAACAGTCAGGAAGGTTGGTCAGTCTTGCAATAGTTTTTTCTGTACTGTGAGGTCCCTTGTACAGTGTGCCACAAGTCTAAAAGCATTTTGGCATTGTGTGAGGCTGTGTTCAAGGCCAGGCTGGACGTGGCCTTGGGCAACCTGGTCTAGTGGGAGGTGTCCCTGTTTATGGCAGGGGGGTTGGAACTCGATGATCATCAAGGTCCTTTCCAACCTAAACCATTCTATGATTCTGTGAGTAGGGTAGAAACACAGACAGAAATTGTTTTTGAAGAAGGAAAACCTGAAAAGAAACCGTTGAGTAACATTTGTGTTTGTATCTGAAAGGCTGTGCAGAGCCAAGACAGGCTTCAGTTATGTTTAATAACAGAGGGAAGGGGGAAAAAAGTAACCCATACATTCAAGTGATCTCTAGGTTTCTTTCCTGTATTTGGGTATCTCCTTCCTCAGTCATTCATATGATCAGGCTGAAGTAAGAGGGACAATTGTACAGGGAGGTTACTTAGAGTACTGCTGGAAAGCTGTCTTAAATCACTGAGGAAGTTGACAGATGGCTGTCATTCCTAAAGAGGCTGAGATCTAAGAAGTCTCTTGGCGCTGTGGCTGGAGCCATATGCGGACAGGAGTGTCTTACTTGTTGGTGCAATGTCATGGTCCACCTCTGACTGGAACAGGGCTCAGTGCTTGGTAATTCTGAATCCTAATACAGGCAAATTCTGCCACATTTTCACTCTGAGCACCAACTGTAGTAAAATTTATTATTTAAATACATAAATGTGCATATGAGGAGTATTTGCTAATGTATGCATAGCATTTTAAAACTAGGCTCTTAGCAGCCTAATTTCTATGTAAATAGACTGATATGTTTCAGATCCCCTAGAAATTAGGAAACACTGAGGATATTGAGGAGGAAGAAAAGAAAGAAAAATAAGAGGCCGTTTTCAGGTTAAAATGCAGAAGAGAGGTGAGAGAGATTTGAGGAAAGAATAAACCATTCAAGTAGGATGAGTGAGAACTTTGGGTTTAAATTTGTAGAAAATGTAGTGAGAAAAAGAAGATTGCTTTAGAAAAAAATGAGGGCTGCATTGATAATGAGGAGGACCATAAAAGACAATTAAATTAAACATTATGTTATAAAGTCAGATCTTCTTATAATCAAAAACAATTTCAAAGCTTAAAAAATATTTATTTCAGGCAGTTCCTAGGTCTAAACTAAGCAGTTTAAAAGACAATAAATGAACTAGAAAAAATGAAAATGTTGATAGAATATGGCTGAAAAATGCAGTATTGTTAGAAGAAACAGGATGTCTTTATGCTTGACATAGTGATTATATAGCCCAATGTAATTACGTGCATTCTTCTGTATTGGATAGCTGAAACATATATGTCTTGACTATTAGAATTTCTGGAACACCCACATTCCTATTGATTTTTTAGGGGGGAGGTGTGTCAGATTATTATTTATTTTGGGGTGTATAGAAGCTTCAGTCAGGGACCGCAAACTAATAAGAGGCACTGTGTAAAAGTGAAAAGAAGTTGGACCCTGTCCCAAAAAACTGTTGATCTTTAGGATAAAATGGACAACGTATAACAAATGCCCATTGTGAATACAACCCCGCTGCAGTGATACCAAACCAGAAGGCACTCCCTTGTAATCTTTATACTCCCGGTGTTACTTATTACAATCCTGCTTCCTCCTGTAATTGAGACAGACCAAAGTATCGATTACCATCTGCGTTGTGTGTTCATGATAGTAAAAGTTTTGTAATCATTATTTTTTTAATGTATGGGATCATGTAATAAATGCCAATATTTTAAGACATATTCTGGGGTGAGGATGGACAGTCAGTTACTGTATTTATTTTGAGGTATATTTCACGTTAAGAGACATCTGAACAGAAAATGTGGAAATACTTGCAAATGGACTTTGTGTTTCTCTAGTGCAGTTCTGCCTATACTATTGATAGTTATTTATATGCCTAATTTTTTAATCTGTGGATTTCAGTACATGAATATTAGACAGGATGTACGAATGTGATTTATGTATAACAGATGTGTACCATCTTATGTGTGTACATCTGGCACTGTAACAGTGAATCTGACATGTAGTGTGTTTATGGTTTAACCATAATCCGAAAATGGTACAAGACATCCAGAGAATATATACTGTAAAGTTTTCTTATGCTCCCAGCCACTATGTTTCTGTGCATGGTCACGTGTTTCCCTTAACCTTTCAGCTTCACAAGCCGTTGCTCACGTAAATCTGTCTAGAATTTATCAGTATCTCTGTTTCTTGCACTCTTCCTATTTTCCCCTCTTCTCTTAAGGTATTTGACTTTCTTGGTTTTCACCAGGGAATAAAGTATCTCTTTTCAACAATGCAATTCAAAATTCAAAAGCAGCATGGCTAATGTGGAAAAAGAAGTGGCCATAATAAAGAAAAAGATCACCAGTCTCTTTCAAGATAGCCTGGGCCCCCATCTCTCTGGATTAAGTAAAGGACCGGTAATTTGAAGCAATACTTGTCCTTTATGAAATCAGCTTCTCACTACTGGAATATCCTTCAGCCCCTGCTGTATGGAAATCTGTAATTTTGAACAAGTAAAGGAAAGATGAACATCAATAGTTTCTTCTATTTAAAAAAAAATAAACTACTACTTTAAAATTCATGGCATTAGGATTTAGTCCATTTTCCAAGATTTCCAAATGCGTATGCTTATGTGGAGGAAAATGGGGATTTCGGTGAGATTAAATTTGTGATAACACTTGAGTCTGTGCTATCAAAATAGTATGGCACAGAACTTTATAAAGGTTACAATTTTTTAAGATTTTTTATTTCATTTATTTTAGCTTCAGAATCTAATAGTGGTTTTAACTTTTTCAAAATACCATTCTCAACTTCAGAGTATTGTTGAAGTTCTTGAGACATAATTGCTTAAAGCCTAAGTTACTTTAATTTCCATTTTTAAAACTTCGACTTCAGTTACTATTTACAAAGAAAAACTGTTGCTAACCTGAATGATAAGGTGCAGAAAAACTAGTGCCTTTGAAAATCTGCTCAGCAAATGTTAAAATGTCTAGTGTTCTAGTTACAACGTTCATTTTAGAGATGTTATAATTGAGGCTGTTCATAGGAAGAAATGCCAGCAATTGAAATTCCCTCGTTTTAATATTTCAGGCATTATACGTGCAAATTTGTTCTTTAGTTAAACAGGGCACTCTGAAGATCTGTAAGTCCTCAATGAGGTCTATCTTTGGTGATGTTGGGGGATTACTCTTGCTTTCCCGCATAATAATTTAAATTTTTGTTTGTTTGTTTCCTATGGCAACACACTGTCTAGATAAAAATGTTTACTAGTGAATCTGTATGTTCTTCAGCATTGCTTTAAGTGTCTGGATTATTTACAAGATATAGATATCCAGTCCATGAAACAACTGTGCTGGAATCCCTGTTCAGAAAGTGTCATCTGACAAAACTCTTCAGAGGACACTATTTTATTGTTTATTTAAGGAATAAGGAATAGAGTCCGGTTTACTTAAAATGAGTGCTGTAAACTCTCATAAGGGAAAAATAAATCCATGTTCTGAACAACTTTCTATCCAAACAAAAAAAGGTAAAGAATGTAAGAATGGGGCAGCTTCATATAATGAACATGAAGTTATTAAACATTGAAGAAAGTTAAATGAATGATAGAGGGGTTAAATATTGTGAATCTCAAGCTGTTATGTATTTTTAAATAAGAATGAGGCTGCTGGTAGAAATTTGTGTTGAATTAAAGGTCAGCATTGGTAAGCAAGATAAATGAAATGTTTTGTCAGTACAACTAAATACATAGGAAAACACAACCTCATTTGTTTGTGACCTTTTCCTGTCCTTGTGACATGAATGAAAACATTTTTATGCTATTAGATACTTTCCCAAATATTTTTGACTGTATAGACTTTCATATATGAGGACTTAATCAGATGTGTCCTATTGAAGTTCCCACGGCTACTTGTGGGACAGACTCATCATCTCATTCCAATTTTGTTCCTTTATAGCAACAAGTAACTTCCTGTCCTAAACATTGAGGCATATAGACTGTGGTAGTTTGGAATTCAGTTTTCCGTTCTCCGTAGTCTATTTGTTATGACAAATAGCAATAGATAAATTTATAAGGTCTGGACTTCTTAATCAAGGAGATGAAATCTCTTTTGTATTAATAAAATAACTTGTAATCTCAGAGACATTTTAAGGCACAGAGAGGACAACTTTGTGGTCCATTACTTAAAAGATGACAGTGAGGCACAGTGGAAAGGTTCATTCTTATGTGCATATGCAAATTCAAAACTTGCTTTGCAGAAATAAGAGTCAAAAGTAAAAATGCTGCTGAAAGTTTTACATATCAATATTGAGAGTAGAGTTTTATGAATTTTGTAGCTAGACTGTTTTTCCTGCACAGTACAGGTTTGGGTTGACCAAAGCATTTAGTAAGTTCCTGTTAAATATTTAATATTGATTTGGTCAGTGTAAAAAATACCTCTCCTCCATTGGAAAAAAAAAAAATACGTGACAATCAAGCATATTTATAGCTACATAAATATCTAAGCATGTCAGAATAATAGAAATAGCCAATAGATTACTGCCTAATATTATCAAATCTGTTAGACAAGGCACTTGATGCTTTTCATCAAATAAGCTTGTAATAAGAAAGAGCTAATAACAAAGGAGACCTCCACCTCAAATTTTTCCCTTTTTTAAATGGAAGAACAAATTTTGCTAATGGGAATTGTCATTATTGAAAGGCCTTCTCTTGGGGGCTGGAAAATGTGATTATAGCAGAAGACTTCCTTGTGCAGTCTCTTTCATGCAAAATAGGGTTTTGTTGTACAGTATGATCAAACCAATGCCAGCTTACCTGTAAGATCTCCACTAAATAACTTAATGTTGCTGAGATGCACTGCTTATATTGTAGTCTTTAGTTAAAATGTTCTCCAAAGAATTCACATCTCGTAATTGCATATCATAAATCGTATAAACTCTGCTTTAACTGAACTTAGTGTCAAAACTCTCATTGCGTTAATTGGGGCATGAATTTCACATTATTATTTCATATAAAAGCACATAAAGCATTATGATTTAAAGTTATCTATCTAAAAGTAGACCCAGAACAAAACTACTGGTGTTTCAGTAATACAGGCAATGACATTACATGGAGAACTAAGCGTGTGAGACAGAAGAATAAACTTCTTTATAATTTGACTTATAAAATGTGTTTTATATGTGAAAGTTTTCAGTTTCTTTTGTATGTAGGGAAAAAAAAAAATAGGGAAATACAGCATTCTGTGGTCTGCTGATATAGCCACTCAAATGTTTTGTGGGGTTTTTTGTGGTGTTATTTTTTTTTTCTAATGCTGAGAAAGATTTAATCCTGTAAAATGCAATCATTTATTTACTTCTCCTACTCCCCAGTCATTCTCAGTTTCCACTTCTAGCTTAGTTTCTTTCCCCTCAAAATGCATTTATCCATGTCCTTGTTTTCTCTGCCTTCCAGAGGAAGAATTAAATACTTT
The DNA here is from genome assembly GCF_000708025.1 of Charadrius vociferus. Taxonomy (NCBI): domain Eukaryota; kingdom Metazoa; phylum Chordata; class Aves; order Charadriiformes; family Charadriidae; genus Charadrius; species Charadrius vociferus. The sequence goes on from NW_009646736.1 coordinate 563,608, forward strand.
ACCAAACTCCCAATCCTTATTTCTTTAGTGACCTAAATCCCTAAATCTGCCTAACTTCTAAACCCTTTGTTCTTAGCTGCTGCTTTGTGAGATCTTAGTTTTCGTTCCCGTCTTTGGTTTGTAGCCCCAGCCCATTCTGGAGCAGGCAATGCAGGAAATCCAGGTTTACATCTCTGATCATATCCTGGAGTGATTAAGGTCTGCTATGCTATAAAGTTACATGTGCACAACAAAGTCATGTGTATGAACTATGTGAACAGGACTTGCTTATTGAAAATGCAATTTTTGAAATATTCCAGTTATCAGTAACTAGAGTTACTGGAGACTCTAGCAAATTTCTGTTCAGGATGTGAGTTTTCAAAACTTTTATCTTGATAGCATGCAAATGAACACAAGCCATGTTCATTTGATTTGTGAATCAAAATCATCTTCTGACCTCTCCCTCTTCCCCTTTGAAGTTTCTACTTCCTGACCCAAAGCCTAGGGATGTTAAACCTATACAGAGAACAGGCCACTGGATTTTAACAATCGACAAATTCTATTTTTCAGTAGCCTTTTTCTCTGAAATACCTGAAACAATGAGCTAAAACTGGCCCTTGCTCACCCCACAAGTCTTTCTGTGGCATTTACCCAGCAAAGTATCATCCCAAAGGAGGAGTGGACTGCCAAACCAATGGCATCCAGATCCGGGCAGGATGTTTTTTCAGCCGTAGTGATCATGCATTGCAGATGTCAGTATGTTGTCTGCATCACTAGGATTTTTATGTTATGCAGTTTCCTCCTAATGTGGCATTAGAAGCATTTTTTTTTTCTTTGCTATACAAGGTAAGGATTTGTTTGTAGTGCAGACTGCATAAATTCAATCTCTTATAGTCTACAGAAGTTAATGGGATTTCATGCATATGTTTAAAAGGCTTTCTAAGCATCCTCAATTTGGCTGTTTGTTAGAGGAAGGCCTTGCTGCTTAGAAAGACAGGATTCCAACAGGCTGGGCTGAAGCTCATTGAAGTTAGCAGATGAAAGGACTTAGAGCTGAACTAAGTGGTAAGAAAGCCTAAATTTTCTGCTGATTTTACTGGAATCAACAACCTCTTTAAGCTAGAGATGAGAGAACATATTATCAGTACATTTAAATGGAAAATAGATCCATTATGCTGTTTTGGAAAAAAGAAAGAAAGAAAACATTTGCATTCAAAAAGCAATTCTTAACCTTTATAGTTTGCTACCTCAAGTTTTAGCTTCCTAAAGTTTAGAAATCTGCTGTTAAATCAGCTAGACGGTATTGACTTTGCCCTAGTGTCAGTAGTTACAGCTTCTAATAGTCACATTTTTCCTTTCATAGTTCTTTTATAAGGTATTATTTTTGGATTGGTGACATTTTGTATTTTAAGTCAGAAACCATCAGAATTTTGGAAATACCATTGTACTGTATTCCTTGTACATATACTGCTTTCCACCACTACCCCCACCCCAAACAAGTGTCTATCTTGGCTCATAGCAAACATGTTGTCTTTCCCCATGAGATGATGTCCTCGAATATTTTGTCTATATTGTGGTCCAGTTATAATAATACTTCTGCACTGATAAATTGCAGCTCTGTTCACAGGCATTGAGTCTTGGAAGATTTAATATACAGAGAGTACGGTTGCCTTCAGAAAGCTCTGTGCATGTCTTGCCGTCTGATAAAACAGCCAGTTGCTTTTTAATGTTGTGGACATTACAGACAGTTTTGTGTACCTATAGCCATACTTGTAGTAATGGGCTTTTAGGTAGATTGCCAACGAGCTTGGGGCGGGGGGTATGTGTGTGTTGATACTTTCTTTTCTACTGCTGATGTATCAGTGTCTTGTCTGTGATTTTGTTCTGTTTCCGTTACGGAGCTTCCCATGGGCCGTTTGATGTAGGTGTAAAGTGCTCAGATGCAATCATAGCTTGTAGGGGAGTTTAGCGTGAGGGGTCAGTTGTTTTTCTCACCATGTATCAGGTGGCAAATAGCAGGGTGGGGTTTTGAGCATGCCATCTGGAAGGGGTAAAACCCAGGGCACTCTGCAGAGGATGGCGAGAAGGCACCAAAGTAGAATGTAAGTGTTTGGCATATTTTGGGAGTTCGAAACATCTTCCAGCCTTTCTCTGCTTTCATCGTGCTAAATTCTGGGGCTTGTCCTTGAACTGTCTTTCAAGACAACGTTCCTGGGGGCAAGAGATTTCCTGCAGACTCTATAGAATAAGTTTTTCTTTTGCCTTTTTCTACTTCATTGTTTCATGTGCCAAGTGTGTTTGCAGATGGAACAAAGAGTGGCAGTTTTCTCACAAGATGGTTTAATTACATCCGAAGGCTTGTAATCGGAAGCTTTGGTGGGCCAGTCTATGAAAATGCTATGTAAATGGTGCATACAAATTGAATTGACCTCTATCTGTAATAAAGGAAAGAGATTATTTGCTTTCTAGATGCTATAAATTATTTACATTATGATTTTATATGAATGACTAATAAATTATAAATTACAGGAAGGGAGGAAAGTTCAGAAAACCAACATCTTAACTTAATGTGTTTGAATTCATGATGGCATTGTGCTGATTTGTCTAGCTTTTACCCAGCTAGACAAATGCAAGGAAAAGGTAAATGATAAATGCTTTCAGAGAAAATCTTTCGTAAAAAAGACAATAATGTACTTTTCTTTTCTTTTTTTTTATTCAGTTTTAGAGTTAACCTAAGTGTGCTACAACTTAATACACCTTAAGAGGGAAAAGAATTTTCTCTATAGCTCTTATCTGCTGAGTATCCAGCTTGTTCACTTTTTTGAGTTTAGTTTGCCATATAGTATTCTGCTCTCACAGTTCCTGAAACTTCATATACAAACCTGTATGTAGATTTCTTCCATCATCTTTAGCAAATGCAAATTAAAAAAAAGTAGTTTGCTATCACTTTTTTATAGAATGTTGTTAATTGTGAGCACTGCTAAGAATCATTAAAATATTTTTTTAACCATTAGTGCCTCTTCCATTTTAAAGATAAAATAAACAATTCCCACCTTGTTTTAAGGTTTATAAACATTCCAAAAATGTATATGTTTATCTTTAAGAGATTCTAGTAAGCACCTTACGTAATGGGAATTACATAATTTCTTAAATAATGTGATTTTTTTTTTTCCTATTTAAACATAAAGTTTCATATAGCCTAAAGTAGACAGCATGGTAAAACTTTTCTTCTGGTGTTTAAATAAATACAGTGTGGCATTACTGTGGCATTGGAAACCTGACCTAAAGTTTGACTGGTTTTGGTGTAACTGAGAAAATTATGCAACTTTAACATAGTTTGGGGGGCATTTTAAACTAAATGTAAATTGAAACGAAAACTATAAGTGTATATATTTACATTAAGATCTTTAGGTTCTAAGAAATTATAGTCAGAAAAGGGAGTGGTTTTTTGTTTTGGTGGGGTTTTTTTTTTTTTTTTTTTCAGATATGGCTTTGGATGTCTGTCAAAACTTAACACTCTGAAAAAAATCTACTTGGCTCATGGAATTTCTGTAATTTTCTTCCAATATTTTATATATGTTGTCTAAAGCACAAATTACTCCCTTAATCATGAATACAGCCTGGATCTGAATGCCTGATAGTCTATCTCAAACATATTAAATTTATTTTCCTACAGTAATAAAAAGAATTATTTGAAGGTCAGGGCTACAAAAATGGAGGGTATAAGGAAATATTGGTTAAATTACAGGAAGTCATGTTTTGAGGTGCAGGCCCTACACTAAGGCAGAGGGATTAGTGGCTGAGTTGCAGGTGATGTTTCAATATATCAGTATTATAAAAATAGAGAGAGTAGATAAGCGGGGAAAACAAATTATGCTCTTTAAGAGGGTACAACTCAATATTTAATTTGTATTTAAAAATATATACTTCTCAAGTATTTTGAAATTTGAATCAGTAGCTAGAATGAGACAGGACAAACCAGGTTTGAATTATTTTTTAAAATTGTGTCTGTTTCAAAGATGCTGTGTAGGGGTAGGAAAATATCAGAGGCTTATGAGAGGTGTGTTGATCTGTGGGTCTGATTTGAGCCAGTCTAACATTTTGTAGCTGCCCTCTTTGTCTTGGAGAAAGAAATGTAGAGTATTCATTAATCATTTTATATTTGAGGATGATTTTTTTAGAATCTAGCATCTTATGAAAGCCTATGCAGTGGTGTATGCATTAATAAGAGTTTCTATGTTAACATTTTAGCAACCTTTTGCAAAGAACAGTGTGTTTTCCAAGCACACTCAATAAATTTCTCGTTTCAAAACAAGTATCTAAAACAGTGTAAAGGGTGAATAATTTTCATGATGTGAAAATATTTCAAACGTATAGATCTTCTGATGCAAAAGGATGGTTTTGCAGTCCTAAAGAGTGTGTATAATTTCCACTATTTTTAAAATGGCTACACCATAGGTTACACAAAGCTCGTATAGTCGTTTTTCCTTTGGAGATGTACCTCTTAAGAGCTTACAAATAATTTGACCTTTTATTTTATTTTGCTTTTGTTTTATTGTTTCTTTCTTCTTCCTTATTTCAGTCTCTAAGGTCTAGGGCTAAATTGTAGAACTTGTTCATAATCTATTTTCTCCTCTTCGCACCCCAACGTAATTTAAGGAATTATGTGGCTGTCACTCATTTGATTGTTGTTATTGCTCATGGGACAGTAATGGAAAAAAGATAAGGCTTGTAGAATTGCAGTCACTGAATACTGAGACTGTTTCTTAAGCAAGAGTGTCATCCAAACTATTCTGTAGAATCTATTGCAGGAAGAAAGGGGTTTTTTTTGCATTTTGGGTTTTTTGGTGTCTTTTTGTGGTTTTTTTTAGTTTGGGTTTTTTGGGCGTTGTGTGTAGTTGGGGTTTTTGTGTTTTGTTTTTGGGGAGAGAGCAGACAACAAAACCAGGAGGAAGGAAAAGCTGGATTTGGTACTTTAACTTTTAGTTGCGTAAAGAGTTCCCTTTTCATGCAAATTCCTACTTACTAGTTCATTATCGTGAAATTGTATCTGCCTTCAATAAATAGATTGCCTTTTGTTCTGTATAGCATGTGTAAATCAAAGCCTTTGAGTCATAGCAGAGTACAAATGGAGCATATTTATGTGTTTGGATATTGAGGCAATTCGCATATTCCGATAACAGATACAGAATACTTCAACTGTGCCGCAAACTGGAATCCCAAATGCCATACAAAGCTCTGAAATTGCATCCATCATGTCTCATATTTCAACAACAAGACTTTTGGCCTTCATGCTATTACATATACTAACCAATCTCTCCTCTGGCTGTACAGTCATTACAAGATGAAGAGATTTGAGTTCCTTATTTTCCATTCCACCTTTCCCTGACTCATCCCCAGCTTAATCTTCCCCTTGCTTAGTTATTGCAAAAATGTGAAAAACCACTGTGAAGATAAGTATGCTTTCTTCTGAAAGAGTATGTATTGCAACATATAAACGAACTCAAAGTTCTCATATTAGTGGTTAGAATATAATTCAGCTTTGAAAGGACCTCAGATCACTCCTGAGTCCACAATTTCTTAATGATTAAATAAATAACCAGGAAGGAAAAAGAATTAGCTTCAGTTTGCTGTAAAGATATTTGTTTGCTTTTTACAAATAGCTTGCTTGTTTGTTTTCACAGTGGGATTATTTTAAATATTCCCATCTGGTTCAATTTGGTTTTGCTTCAAGTGTCAACTCTCCATCTTAGAGGTGATTTCTGTTACCTCAGTAGATGTTTTCATCAGCATCTGCTGCACACAAATAATATGTACAAAACTTACCTTGTATCTGGACTTGGTAAAAATGTGGTAGATACTCATTAGTGCAGTGTTCCTTCATGCCTGGGGTAGTACATTCTTCAAACTGTAATTTGTTTAGGTTAACACAATTGTATTAGTTATGTAGGAGTTCCACAAACATAACATTCAGATTGTGGCTGTGGGAACAAAATGCTTATAAGCAGAGCCAAGCTAGGCCTCTTAGAAAATGAAAAGGAAGAGGAAAATGCATCTTCATACTGTCCAGTAAATAAGGGATAGTTGGTGAGAGGGATGCACACTGAAAGGCTTCAGGAGCAAGACAATCTGATGATGTGTGCTGTATCCCCTACTTTAAAAGTATCTTTTTGTGTAATTATTAAGTAGTTCAAGACCAGACCAGATAATCTAATGTTCAACAGCTGTATTTGAAGGAAAGATTTTTTCAGAAAAAACTCAAATTCCATTTAAGCATAACTAAAGCTGGTTGAATGGAAAAGAGGTGGTGGCTTTTAACAAAGTGATTAAAATGTAGGAGTTTATTTTTTGTCTACAGAACACAAAAGTAATTTTAGATATTTTCCCAAAAATATAAAAGGAGGAGTTGACCAAGAGTCCAGTATTCTCACCTGCCCTTCTGCTTGCCTTTGCGTCTTGACAAGAGTTGTGTTTCTCTGGATGTCTTTTCTCTTGCATCAGAGTTTTGCAACTGAAACCAGTTTCTTCAAAAGCGTCTGACCCTAATTGTGTCTGACTGTTGGGAACACATTAAAAATATTTTGAAAATTGGCTTTTTATTTTGGTGTGTTAATTGGAGGGATGTCTTTAAGTGTTGGTTTTCTCATCAATGAATTGCAGTACAATATTCAAATAATTTTCTTTAATGTTTGGATGTTTATAAATTACTTTGGGATCTTCTCAGTGGCTTTTGAGTAATAACATGAATATTGGACGTATGTTAAATAATTTCTCTTTAAAGACAAATGAGCTAAATGGATGTAAAACATAAATCAAATTAATTAGGTGTACTATTTCTTTTCTAGTGAACAAACACAAGCCCTGGATTGAGACATCATACCACGGAATCATAACTGAAAACAATGACACTGTAATTTTGGATCCTCCCCTTGTTGCTTTGGATAAAGATGCACCTGTTCCCTTTGCAGGTAGGAACATACATTAAGCGCAGCATTTGAACTTACTGATTGGATTATGAAGTTATTAGCATTTGTAAGGAATGAATTTGTGGTGCAGAGATAATGTAATCTGAAGGACATGTTTAGAGGCTATACCTGAGTACTCAGGACTTGACCATTGCCCATAGATCTTGAAATGAGGTGTCTTTTACAATGAATGTATCTGCTCATTTTTTGTGAAACAGAAGTAATTATAAACAGCATAATGCAGTAGGCTTCCACTATCAACATATTTTTTTAATGAGAACACAAAAATTATATAACAAAATTTGGATTAGCTTTTCTAGAAATGAATCATTACAATTGTCTAAAGTAATAATACGTAGTTAATTTTGTTTAGTAATAACAGCCCCTGCTTTCTCTCTTTGTATTCCATTCACTGGCCCAAACCTGGCTATGCACAAACTATGTGACAAATATTTAAAGTTGCTCGAATTATACTTTATAACTGTGAAGTCTTGGACAGAAAATTTAATGGAGGTTTTGAAGATTTTTGCTCAGATCCCTGTATGGTAGATGTATGTCGTATAGAAGTTTTCACTTGTATTAAGCCTGTTTTTTCCTGACGCTTATCCTGTCACGAGTTCCTTAAGCAGAAAATAGTACTTTTGCATGTCAAGCTGGTTTTCTCTTAAATTTCCTCTTTCATTAAAAATATTTTTTGAAGAAAAGGGAGACTATTAATGCTTGATAGCTGTTCCGAAGATCCTAAAAAGATGCAGTTGTTAGAAAGATTATATTGCTTAAGAATGTTAATCTTTTATGAGGAAAAGAACTAGTGAAGATTGAGTATCCTTGTTCTTGTGGAGTACAGTCGTGTTCAGTAAGCAGTGAGTCAAAGTACTTGGCCTGAACAGCTTTTTACAGCATCACGTAAGAACCATTGTTAGCCAGTTTCCCCCCAAAACATATACTGGCATAAACTCATACCCTGCAAAACAGTGTATGAGTTCAAATCATGAATGTTTTTTGTATATTGCACCCTATTTTAATATCAAGATTAGTTTGTCACTCATGGTGCCCTACAGTTCTTGGTTGCACAGAACACTTTTTCTCAACGATATATGCACTGGGGATGTACAGTGGGGGAGACTCAGCTAAATTTAGTCAGAGGAAAATGCCTCAAATAGCCTATATGTATGGATACAGCATGAAATGCTTTTGTCTGCTGATCAGTTCCCATGCCACTGGGTTACTTCCTAATGGAGGCATAATCAATGTCCATTGAGAGATAAGTAGACAGCCTTTAAGTGGGAGGTACTAATTATAATCAGAGGGGGAGTACTAAATACAAAGATGCTCAGGATAAGGTGTCGTGACTCAGTTACTAGTTCTTGAAACAAAGGAAAAAGTACTTATTTCCAAATTATTTTTTTTATGCATTCATTAAGAAGAGACTATGTGTTAAAACAAACAAAAAGTATGGAATGAGACTTTGAATGATAAATAGTTATCCATAATGTGTTTGAGTACACTTTTTTCTTATAATGGTAACTTTCACATACACGTGCAATTCATTCTTCCAAATGTTTGTGGAAAACAGTAGTGTAAACTTAGGTTTAGTTTAGCAAGGATTTAATCTATCTGTCAAGTCTTGAGGTACAGTTATTTAGGAATGAAAATAAATTCCTAGTGAAAAGATGCCCGTTTCATTTTTGGGGGATTTTTCTAATTACTATGAATGTTTCATCTCATATTTGCTTCCTTTACTTGCATTCCCTTGGGATCTTTACAGGATGTTAATCATGTGTGCTGTTTCCACTGATACTTTTGCAAACTGTATGCTGACTGGGGATTTGCTAGCCTGATGATTTTCTGCCATTTTTACAATGGGACAATCAACATGTTTTTCATGAATTAGTGATTTACTCTACTTGAAGAAAATCATCCTTTGAAATACTGAACTTGCACAGACAAACTAGCTTTTTGTGATAAAGGTTACATTAGACAGTAGCTTTAATTTAGTTTCTTCATTTATTCATTTGAATTATTTATATTTTTAGAAGTATTATGGGGTCTGGGAGCGGAAAATACTTTGTGTGTATTTCGTGATATTAATAGTTCATTTCCAGGTGACATTGTGCATTTCACCTCACGATCCACCTTCCAGATGTAATATTATAATACTGATAGAACCCTTGATTCCCTTGAAGGGCCTGTATTCCCTACCTGTTTGGAAAAACCTCTGTGTGCTCTTTTTTTTTTTTAAGATGCTTACCTTTTTAAATTGTTGGAGTAACTTCTTATTTCTGTTTTAAGTTTCTGCTTTAATATAATGTAATTTATTTTGTTTAATAGTATAAAAATTTTATTATAGGTCTCTATGGAAAATTCAATTTGTGTGATGTATTTAGTAGGAGAATACTGAAAGTAGATACAGCTACAACATCAACCATATTCAGTAACTGTACATTTAATAGTACTTTAATGAGGATTTTCTTCTATGGCCGTGTTCTGTTTAAGTGTGGAGAACTTATTCTACACTATAATATATCAATCTCCACTTTCACCAGAGAATCAGAGCTCCAACAGTTCCTTTCCCATCACTCCATTAATGTTTTCAGTATTTTGTCCAGCTATTGTAGAAATAAAAAAAATTATAGTCTTTTGAAATATTTTGCTTTTTTTTTTTTTCAAATGGGCCCAGATTCAAGAATATATCAAGGCATTTTCTGACCCGTTCTTAGATATCTACTTAGATCTCTTTGAACGAGCCACTCTCTGTAAAAGCTCCAAATTCAGCAAGGGGAGCCTGCAAGTGGTGTAGGTTTTCCAGCTCTGAGCTGTGTATTATCAGGGATGATTTGAGCAACGTACAGATCACCTTGCTCCTTGCGATCGCCCTGGTGCACAGGTAGTTTATGCATTTCATGTTTTCACATGAGCAAATAATCTTTTACCTAATAACAACTTTGTTACTAAGCTCAAAAGCAGAACTGAGCTATAATGACACATTTGATATTCATCTATGATTCTTTTCTGCCCCCAGTGCTTTGATTTGTTTTCTATACCCATTCTCATGTTCTTATTTTTGAGTTTAAATCTTAGTTGTGGCATAGACCTACTCTAAACTATAAACAGTATTTTTGTTTTCTCTTCTGGATGCTTTAATATTGCTCCTAATACCTGTGCCTTTTTTCCTCTCCATGGTTACTAAGGTAAGTCTTCTATTAACTATCTTCTCAACCCCTTTTAGTAGTACATGCATTATGGTGCATGTCAAATCCCTATTCATTGAGTGGTCCCAAGAGAAAATGACTATAATCTGCACTTTTTTTTTTTTTCTCACCTCTGTCTAATGTTTAAAATCAAGGGTGATGACAGGAGAAAAAGGAATCTTCTGTGCTGTTGCCCTTTCAACAGGTCTGTGTTTCCAGGGGGGACTAATGTGAGACTAACAGGACTAAATGCTCCTGTGAAAATGCTGGCTGTCAAATATGATCAGCCTATTTCATAACTGGAGCGTGAAGACTTCCACAAGATTGCAGTGAATGGTCTTTGCTGTCTCTTTATCTTATGAATTTATTGTGAATTGTGCAATGATTGGAGTGTATGTAAAATCATGGTTCTTAAAATTATCATGGTATCAACATATTCACTTTCTTCGTTTCATGCAAGTACATTTTTCAGACCCCTAGTTTTGAAGGAAATCTTGAAAATACCATTGTGCCAGAAGTAGTATCAGTAGTTTTCTAAACTTCAGTTTTTCAAGTCCTGACACGAAAGGGATTTTCACAGACCGGTGTTGAATACAACTGGTCTTTAAAATAACTAGGCTTACCACAGCAGTCTGGATCCCTTTGCAGAATGTCACAGAAGAAAAACGCAAACCCACCAAAACTGTAAACCCCATGAAGAAACTGCAAGTCCTGTAGAAATAAATTATGCCTTCCGTCATACTCTTCATACAGTATTGTGTAGGTGCTGCAGCATGGTCTTACTTATCTAATTGAGGGAAATTAATTGGTGGAATCTCTCTTTACAAAATATAATAAAATCCGCCCAAAGGAAGGAATGTAACTTTAATTAGACTTGCACCAACCTGCAGGGTCAGCCGTACAACAGTCAGCTATCACACACTGGTTATGAGGCTGGAAATCACTTCAAGGATTTGACTTTCAGGCTGAGAAGTGGTTTGGCTATTAAGAAGGTGAGATCAACTGAATCAATTTGACAATGTTCTGTTTCTGTGATAGCAAGAAATCCTCACAAAATGCTGTAGGATTTTGGAAGGCTATTTGGAAAGGACACCTGTCTGCATTTCAGTAACAGCAACTGCATTTCATCAGTAGTCTTGTGCGAAAGTAGATCTGAGAGGAACTTAAGGATGTCTCCAGTCCATCCTCCTGCCCAAGGCAGGACCCATTTTATCTGTGTCATTCCTGATAAATAGTTTTCTGTCCTAATCTTAAAGATCTATAGTGACAGAGATGCAACAGCTTCCCTGGGCAATCTATTCCATGCTTCACCATACTCACTGTTTTTCATGATGCTTAACCTGAACTTTCTGTACTGCGATTTTAGCCCATTAGTCTTTGTCCTATCCACCATGACTAGGCAGAGCAGATGATTCCCCTTCTTTTTTGCAGCAACAGCCTTTTATGCTACTCCCTAAAAGCACTGTGAGCATCTTAAACAGCATGGGGATGGTGGGGGCTTTGGCTGTCCATTGTGTTACTGATACAGCAGTGAGGCAGGGAAAGAGGAGGAAACTTTCAGAACAATGATATGATGAATGCCCTTTTCACCTTGAAAGTGAGGAGCCTAGCTCTTCACTGTGTGTCACCGTTATTAGGCTGATACACTTGCATTTGAGTGCAATGTGTCGCACCAAGGTTAAGCTGAATAATTTTACCACAGTGAGCTGGGTCCATTAAGTTTTAAGCTGCTTTTATGCTCTTGGTAGGTTTACAGATAGCATTTTTTAAGAAGGTCAGGTGTGCTTCTTCCTGGCTACACACAGACAGGTACTCAGTATCTCAGAAGCAGTTGCAGATTAAACATCCTTTGCAGATGGAGTCCCAGTCTCTGACTACATTTTGGCTGGGCTAAAACCACTGTGAAGGATAAGGAGACAATAAAACCATCCAAGAAGGATGTCTAAATATTCACTAAACTACAAGCTGCATCCAAAAACTCCCCCAAATCATCGTTGTTGTTTTTGCAGTTGAGAGGAGCGTGTGTTCTCAGCTGTACCACAGCAAATCCAGTAGTTGTCAGTCCACTTTCACGCAGGGGCTAAACACAAAATCCCATTTCTCTACTTCAAACTGTGAAGCTGTCTAACCTTGTTTGGTTGTTTTTATTGTTAATCAGTGTCATTAATAACAGAAACAATCTTTTTGGTACAGCATTAAAAATGGAAATTATTTTTCAAATTGTGGCTCTGAATACTATTGTTTTTAACTCACTGTCAGCCAGAGTTAAAATAGCTGTCAGTTTTTGATGTCCAGAATTCACTGGTGTTAAATATTTCACTGTGAAAATGATGCATGATCAAAAAATCTGAACTGTAAGGGAAGCCATGGAGTATTGCAGCTGTTTATAACAAACCACCTGCTGATTTTTTTAAACTTCTATTCTTGAAGTTTACATTTATTAATGTAGCTTAATTAGTTAAGACTGTAGCCTTTAAAGGAAAAAAAAAAAAAAATCTCTTCACAGTCATCATAACCGAAGGTAGAATAAAAGATTGGCAAGAGCACAATCGATTCCAGAGATGCTAGTCTTGACCTAAGGGATACTGCTTGTCGTCCAGTAAAGTTAGAGTGATAAATGCTCAGGCTTCAGATTAAGAATGCACCAAAAAAATCACTCTGACAGTGACCTCTGTTGGTTAGTCCCTGAAGTTCAGAGATTAGGTGTTCGAGGGTTTGGGTTTTTTTTTTTTTTTTTGTTCTTGAAGTTTTTGCCAATTAAGCTTGAGTGCCTTTCTTAGCCAGTTTTACAGTAGGAAAATGAAAGTAGGCAATGTTAATGTCTCAAAAGAAGACTAAAGATTCAAGAATTCAGACTGTTCTAATAGAGCATTTAGTAGCTGCTGAGTGGTCGGTCATTGCAGGAGTAAGTGGTTAGGAAGAAAATTAGACTTTACTGCAGGGACAGTGAATGTAAGTTGCTTCTGGCAGACACAAACAGTAATGAATGAGAACATTGAGATAAACTTTATTACATCTAAATATGCTAAATTACTCGAAGTTGGAAAGAAGCAAGTGAAGTATCCAACTAATTGTGGTTTGATGATATTCACTTGGGCTTTTAGGCTTATGGAAAATATTGATGTGGAATCAATTTGAACTGTTTTGAATAGTTTTCTTTATAAATAAGACTTGATCTTTGGAAAATTAGGGCAGGATATTACTGTGGATATGCAAACATACACACAGGGACAGGGACTGAATCTGGTATTTTATGATGCTGAAGTATCATACTAAATGACTACTTAATTAAAAACTTGTTTAATTAAAACAGGTTATAACTGAAGTTGCCATGTGTGAGTTGTTAAGCTTCTGGGCTGTTCAGAACACTAGAGAGAAACTGAAATGGGATGTACTGGAATTGCTGGAATTGCTACCCATATTGGTAGCTGCTATTATGCTCTGACTGTTGGTGTAGATTTTATGTCACACACCTTCTTTGAAACTAGCAAAGCCTTGATGAGTACCATTACGTTTAATAAAAAAAAAATACAAACTTTAACAATTTGTTAATGTTGTCATCAGAACTAGGGCTGGTGATAGCTAGATAATCCAGTAAAATAAAACTTTCTACAGAAAAAAGAAAAGAACAGTGTATAGAATTGTTCTATTCAAAGAAGCAAAGTGCCAAATTCAAATGCAATGTTTTGTAGGAATTAGTATTATCTAGCAGCCTGGTCTGTGACTGGTGAAACTGAGAGATGTGGTTTTCTTGGACCTTCCTGATGGTCTGCTAAAAACCTTCAGCTTCACCTGTAAGATCCTAATTGTTGTGAAAGATAGAAATGCAATATAGAGTTATTGACAATTCTGGAAAACAATAATTTCATTTGAACTGAATCCAGAATTAAATAATAAAACCCAATGAAACAAAATGCAGTGGAATGATAAACTCTCTTTCTTAACCAAATCTAATTATATTAGGCAAATTTCATACGAAATTCAGAAAAATAACAGTCCATGCTTCCTCATTTTAGTTTTTCACATTATACTGTTAGTCATAACAATGTTGTGCTTTTGACCTCAAAAATATTTTACTTTTTGTAAGAATTGGTCATGAATTTTAATGCAGTTTGTTTTTTTTTCTTCAGTGATCATTGAAGATGAACAATGAGTTTTACTTTTACTTACAAAGCTAAGTATCCATCCAGGAACAATCAAATTTTTTCTGAATGCTTTTGCTAATGCTTCAGTTACGGAATTTCAAACCTTGTTCTAAATATTACTTGTCTATTTATAAAAAAAAAAACAAACCAAAAGCCAACAACTTATGTGACTATTAGAAAGCAAAATGAAAGCATCAACAGATGTTTTTGATTCATCAACAATTCTTAAGTGATAAAAATCTTTTCACTGTATCTTAACAAATTCTAGCAAAGATAATACAGGATATGTAAAGCATTGCTAATAAACAGCTTTTTAGAGACATTTCCAAGAGAGGGTAAATCTTGAATCAATAGAACTAAACTCAGTGATACTGTAGTAATTTGTCCCATGTGCTGCCTGGCCATCATGTAAGGACATAGCTGCATAGAATAATACCAAGCAATGCAGTTATATTTATTTATATTTTACATTGTGTACAATATATCTGTGGTTGAAATATGAAGTAAATTATTTCAATGCACTATGTCCATTACTTTTTAATTGTCAATGAAATATTTTAAAACCTGCAGAAAGTAATTTGTTGAGGTACTATTTTAACAATTTTTTTTTTTTCTGAAAGAGAGTGTTTTGGAGTGAATTAACACCATAGCTTGCTTTTGTGATGTAATTTTTGCTATGTAGTAAAGCATGGATTCTACAGACTTCAGTAGTTCTCTAAAATCAGTGGCGTTTCCTCAGCTATGAATTTAAAATCTGAATGTTACAGGAAGGACAGCATTGGAGGAAGTACATAGTATTTTCCCTTCTATGATATTATGTGATTTCAAGCCTTTTAAAATGGGACTTTTGTAATCTGAGTACACGCCCAAATTCACATAACAGATTCATCTGCAAACTTAAAATCTTATTTAAGGGTAGAATTACTTTTTGGTAGTAGCAGTTTCATGCTGATTTGCAGCATGTGTAATGCAGGTAAATAAATATTTGCCTCTGAATCCTCTGTTTTGGGATAAAAGGAATGAGGGATAATTCTGTTACTGTGGTGTGAGTGATACGTTGAGGGCTGCCTTGGATTTGAACAGTATCATATCTTCTTAAAATTAGTGCTTGCCAAATACGTGTAAGCAGGTGAAAAATGCAACCAAACGCTGCTGTAGTTAGACCTCTTTGTCATTATGCTTGCAATGAATGTCATAATCACATAAGTTCTTACAATTTTAGGTACAAATAAGCATTTTTAAACATTTATTGATATAAATTGAATTATTTGAAAAATGATGACAGCAAGCATAACTCAAAGGTATGAAGCTGGTCAGTGAAGAGGTTGAAACAAACAAGAATGATACCCCTGCTACTTTTTTTTTTTCTTGTTGTGTAGTTTGTTTCTCTTCATTATTTGGTATTCAAGAAGTAGTAATCTTGACTTGTCCATTTTTGCTTTCAAGGGTATGTCAACCTGGGCATTCAAAATCTGTGGCCATCTTTACTTCCAGTACTACAGTAACATAAAGGACTCTCAGAGGGAGGGCTGAAAGAAGTAGCGTGAGGACCCAAGTGAAGGAATAAACAACTAGTCTGAGTCAAATAGTACAACTTCCACTCTAATAGCTCTCCTCACGCTTTGATTCCTTCCATGGTCTGTCCATTTATTCAATTACATCTATCTCCTTCGAATAAATATTTCCTTCTTTGTGTGTGTTCCTATGTTGTTATATTCTTAGGTGTACAATGATGAATTTTAAAAAAATCATTGGTAAAGACATGAAACATTATTTATGCAAACTTAGAAAAATCATTTATAATACCATGAAGTATTAGTAACATAACAAGTGGACTTGGAATTTTCACCACTTGGAAGTTTAACACAATTTGCACTACGGGATTCCAGTTTGCTTTAAAAAGAAAATCAATAGGCTAAATTTGTTGGGAAAATGTCATGTTAAATTGTATTCCTCAGAATGGAACTACTTGAGTTAGTGTAAAGCAGCATGGACGTGTCATTTGCGTGAAATAGTTTCTAAATATTAACAACATTTAAAAAGAACAGCATAATTAGGTCGTTGTCTAATCTTTAGAGTGCCTTTTGCTTATTGGTCAGCAATTCTCTTATGGAGAGAATAGTTGAGAAACCCTACTTTCCTTTAAACCTGCTACTTTAAACCAGCTGAAGAAATTTTATTCTTCTGGACTAGAATAAACTCAATAGCCTGTAAGTGCTGTTGCTCCCTTTGCTTGCCAGGGCAACCTAAAAAATGCATGTGATACTACTTTTATGAAGCAGGAGTGGGAAGGAGAGTATAAAGAATTCAAAATCTGGACAGGTGGTTTAGGGCATCGATTTTCTACTCAGTTCTCCTGCTTCTGGCTGTGTGAAATGGATCAAACCAATTTGTTCTCTTGACCTAGAGTTTCCTCCACTGTCCTTTTTTATGTGTGTTTAGACTATAAAAAAAAAAAATTCTAAGTGCTTTTATCTCAATGCCTATGTAGCACTGAACACAGTCTCCTTGTGCAACACCAAGCACACGGAGGAGGAATTGGTTTTCTCAGCTGTCGCTATTTTCTGTTCCGTATTTTTTATGGTACATGTATATAGTATGTTTAGAGTAGATACAACCTGTGCAATTGGATTAGCATGGATGTTGAACCTGAGCTGACAATCCTGCTATTGATATACATCAATATGGTTACACAGCTCTATCTCTACGGCTGTCACACCAGCTCCCAACTGGTAAGGCAGGTGCATTACTGAGACCTTGCAGAATTAGAGACAAGACTTGAAGAAAGGGTATTGGCAAATAGTGGAGTGGGGAAGAGGGGGCAATAGTATGTTCTTACAAAAAGGTTGAACACTTGATACAGGATGCATCTCTAAGGTTGTTAGTTCTCAAAATTAAAAAAAACAATTTCTTTACTGTTTATTCTTGAGGATATGTTTTGTGAAGAAGAAATTAAACAGGTCCCGTTTTTTACTAACAACATGGAATAAGCTAGATATGCTTGTCATTGAATAGATCTGTATTTGTTCTTAGACATTATAGATTTAATATCAAGGGATAAAATATCTAATTATTTACAATGAAAGCACAACACATGATGTAAAGAACCAAGTATTCAAGTGTTTTCTTAATCGTGTTACATGCATAGAGAAGGGCCACTGGGATGTTGTGAATGGTACTGATCCCACAGGGATACAGTGAGGGAGCGAGGAGAAGTTGGGAGAAATATTGTAAGAATTTCTTGGGTTTTCTAAGGAGACATATTGAGAACAACAGGGCTAATACAACATCTAGGTTTTGCTGGGTTTTCATTCCACTGGAATTTTATTATAGCAGGCTTCAAGGGACTTAAAAAATATTAATTACCTACATTGTCAGATATCTGCTAATCCAGAGAAGCTGGATGGCTTTGGTGTAGCTACAGCATGTGAAAATACCAGACATAGTCCAGTACAACTGATATGTTCAGTTGTCAGGATCCTTATTTCAGCTGTTACAGTCACCTTTACTCTTCATGCACTGGGCATGAGAATGAGCTTGGCAGAAAAGTGTAAATTGCTTTTTTTTTTCTAAATGATAAGCATCTATAATTTTTTGTGGTGTTGCATCTTGCATTTACTGTCTGTATAAAAGACGCTTCAAGTTGTTGGTGTAAAAAACAGAATAAATTCTTCTCTCGGTTATTCTGCCACACAAAATATATAGCTGTTTCATTCAGGTAATTGGCCTTTGCAGGTAAAATATAGTAGATAACTAGACTCTTGAGGTGAGATTTGCTTTTCTCTTTTACTATTTTTGTATTTTGAGGCTTTTTTAATTTGTAGGCTGTTCTGTTTATTCTGTCTTTCCTGAATGAAATCAATTCTGTAACTGCACTGTGCAAATTTAGTACAATGTGAAATTCAAGGAACAGAGACAACATGAAAGTCAACTCATGGCCATAGTAATCAATTTAGCCATAATTTGCGAAATAGATCCTAAATATTAATCCACAGAAACAAACGGGCCTGCTTTTATATAAAAGTCATCATAGTGAGACTTGTCGGGGCACTTGCCCGTTAGGGGAAGCTGAGGGAACTGGGCTTGTTCAGCCTGGAGAGCAGACAACTTGATGGGAACAAAGCAGCAGACCCCCTGGTGCCTATGAGGAGGGGATTGAGAAGATGGAGCCAGGCTATTTGTGGTGGGAGAAGGAGAGACAAAAGATAGGAGTTGAAACAAGAGGAGTTTCAACATCTCTCATATGGAGAAAGGCTTAGGGACTTGGGTCTCTTTAGTCTAGAGAAAAGAAGATTGAGCGGGATCTTATTAATACTTACAAATACTTAATGGGAGGGTGCCAGGGGGATGGGAGCAGTCTTTTTTTCAGTGGAGCCCAGTGATAGGACGAGGGGTAATGGGCATAAACTTGGACATAGGAAGTTCCATCTTAACATGAGAAGGAACTTCTTTACCTTGAGGGTAGTGGAGCACTGGCACAGGCTGCCCAGAGAGGTGGTGGAGTCTCCCACTCTGGAGACATTCAAAACCCACCTGGACGCTGTCCTGTGCAACGTGCTGTAGGTGACCCTGCTCTGGCGGGGGGGTTGGACTAGATGATCTCCAGAGGTCCCTTCCAACCCTAACAATTCTGTGATTCTGTGATTCTGAGTTCAGACTGCATGTAAGGCAGAACTTTTTCACCAGTACAGTCAAAGATTGGATAAGAATGATTAGAGGGACAGATCCACCTCCATCCTTAAAGGTTTTCAAGACCCAACTGGATACAGCCTTGAATAACCTGTGTTCATAGCTGCCCCAGCTTTGAGCAGGACATTGGCCCAGAAAACTTCTGAGGTCCCCTCCAGCCTGAATTGTCCCATGATCCTGTGATTTTATGATGTTTGGATGTTTCTTTCAGAAACTAAATTGCTAAAGAGGCAGTGGGTGAGAGGACACATGAGCTTGTTGTAATGCTGTATCAGAAAGAAAATTTTATGGATTTGAAGAGGATGCCTGTGTTGGCGATAATAAGGCCACTTCATAAGGGAAAGAAAACAGAGGATCACCATAGCAGTGACCTGGCTGAAGTCAGCTAGCAATGTTCTTTATCTGGCTTTTTTTTCTCAACTGAGTCAGAGAACAGAACAGGCTTCACAGTTTAGTGTAGGTCTTTCTTTTTGTATCGGAGCGATACTTTTATTTCAAAATAAATTACTTTTAAAAAGGAACCGTAGCTTTTTATGTAAACTATTCTTTTCACTCCCAACTGCTATGGCTATGTAGAATACACATAAAAATGGAGACCTACAAAATATTAGGTATAAATAAAAATTCCTAACACAAATTATTCCATTTTATATCACTACTGAGCTGTAAATGCTCTTTGTGTCTTGTGCTCACATAAAATGCAGAAGAAAGTACATTGAAGATAGTTGACAGCAGGCTGGCTCTTAAGTTCACTCTTGTGGCAAAATGTCCAGAGTGTATTGAGTAGACACCTTGGCAGTGGTTCATATCCAGGTTGTATTATCCTGTATAGCAGTTTTGTGTTGACTGTAATCGCATAAGAGTCATGAAAGGCCACATGTCCCTTGTGAACCTTGACAGCATATAGCAAGTACTTTTTTATTTGTCATCCTCTCAGTGTTTTTTTAGAGAGTGTATAAAAAAATAAGTTGACACTAATATCAGACCTCTCAGTATTTATAAATATGACAGCTTATGATATATGCAATTAATAAATTTAAACATGCTAGAATATTTAAAATGCAGTCATTAAATAAATAGCTGAATACCATTTTAAAAAGCTGTATTGTCTGCCCTCAATTCATTTGGGAACATTGTCTCTAAGTGGGACTTTATTTTCTGGTTAATTGTTGTGAACAAATTTTTTGAGGAGCTGCTGTGAAAGAGACTGGTACAGATTCAAACTTGTCATGCTGCTGGACATCTGTCTATTTCAGGTTAATTGCAATATATTGATTTACTTTTAATTTTAAACAGCTTTTTAAAAGAAAGGTTTTATTACTAGATATAATGGACGTTTTACTGCACTTATGATCCCTTCTGGTTTTTTAATATTCTTTTGATCTTCAGATATTGTAGAATATTAAGTGACAGAAGAGCAGAAGTTAAAAAAAAAAACAACAAAACAAACCAAGAACAAACCCCAAACCAACCAACCAAACTCCAGACTGGCTTGATAATCTTACTGCTGGGACTATAACTTGATCTGTTGCTTTTTAATTTTTGCTATTAAAAGTGGAAATAAAAAGAAGAAGCTTTCCACATTAGTCATGAGTCTAGTTCCCAGAGTTGTTCTGACTAGCTTCATACCTGCTCTTTTCTTTAGGGAAGTGAGTCCTATATTTGAGTACATGCGTCGAAGAAAACATTTGATCTAATTACACTCACTGTGTTATACTGAAGTGTCTTCCTCACTGACTGACTTTTTTATTTACTTTTACTTAAAGTTTAAGCCTTAAACAAACCAAAGATGTAGAACCTTCTAGTCTAAAACTACTTACCAGGTTTGAAAAAATGTGTGAACAGTGTTGGCTAATCTAAAATTGCATTTTTCACTGAACACATTATTTACTGTGTTCTACACATTTCCCAACTATTCATGGTCAGGGATTTTGAGTTAAATATCTTCAAAGGTTGCTGAAAGCTTCCTTTATTTTTCCTTTGACCTATCATAAGCCCCTCTCATTGCATGACCAGTCCAGGCTTTTTGAGGTATTTTTGTATCCCTGTGTTTACAGATACATGGATGTGTAAAAAAGAGAAGTTGCACAAATCTGGGTAGATTTTATTAGCTCATTGTGAATGATATTCTTATACCAAGCTGTCACTATTACTCATTTTTATTATCTGTTTAATCTGAAAAATTAGGGAGAGGGATGAATGGACTTCAATAATACTGCTGTTGAACTAGTGGAGACACAGAAAAGGAAATAACTCATTAATTACTGCTGTACAATTATTATATAAAATACATGAAAACAAATGCTTATTTTTTTATGCACAATGATGCTCTACTCTGAAGAAAGACAAGATACTCCTTCGTTCTTGGTCCTATGTTAAATAGTTTCTTTTGAAAGGTGTCATACTTGTATTGCAGTGACACCCAAATGTCATCTAAGTGCCCATTGGTCTGGGTTACTGGTTAAAACTGGCATCTAAAATTGTACAAGTAAAATTACACCATAACACTTAAGATACCTTCCCGAGTTAATTGTGTCAAAGTTCCAAAAGGATATAAAACTGTGTGCTGCTAGGAATATTAATTTAGTACCAAATCTAATATATTTTTAACTGAAAGAACAGTCCTGAACCAAAAGAACAGCATAATTAAAAATACCTAAACTTATTCCGGATACCTGGAGAATCTCTTAGAGTCCTCACTGATTGGGTTCTTTATCAGCAACACTAGACTAGCGCATAGGAATTTTGTTCAGTGATTTGGAAACAACTGCTCCAAGTATATATGAAGCCTGATGTCTCTGTATTAAATAGATCAAGTCTTTGTATTATTTTATGCTCTCTGATGTTAGGATGAGTCTTGTTTGTCAGACTGAAAGGCAATGTAGAGAGGACAGCTCATGGGCTAGAACTTAACTGGCCCTCGGGCAGTGGGGCTCTGGGAACAGCTCTGTGGACTGGGTGGTGAAGGCAGGCTCTTGACAGCTTCTGTGATGAGCTACCTAAAATTTAATGTTCTGAATGCTCACCGTTGTTTTCAGAAGCAAGTGGAGTGGTTTGAGAAAAGATATGCTTTGGTTATGGAGACATTGGGAATTTATTTGAGTGAAGATTACATGTTTTAATGAACTAGCTACTGCTATCTAACTACATGAAATTGGTAAGATAATTTGCATAGAGAAGTAAGAAGATTGAGGTCAAAATTATCTGAATCATTTGTAAAACTAAAAAAATAATGCATTTAAAATTGAATTGCTTTCAGAATACTTTAGGCTACAGGAGAAATATTGTTCATTATTCACAATTGACATTGATGTGGCAGTTCTCTTGTAACTGAGAGATTATTGCCATACTACCAAGGCATCAAATGTTCCTGTGACTTCCTATGTTCCTTGCTTAAATCTGTAGTTCTTAAGTTCTTTTTTCAATAATGTATTTATTCTATTTTGTTGTAAGGCTAGTTCCTTACTCTGATCATAATCCTCAGCTCTCTTCTATGTGGTTCTTGTTTGGTCTTCAGAGAAACTAGATGGAGATTTTCCTTTACAGTTTATTTTGTGCCAATACTTGGCTCATTGTAATGTACGAATATCCCTATTTTCCCATAGTGGACAGAAATCTAGAATAAAGCTACTTATCCACTTAGTCACTTGTATGTTTCTGTATTATGTATCATTGTTGGTATTCCGAGCAAGTAAAACATAGCATTAATGCTGTGCCATTAGAGAGAAATGAAAGCCAGTAGGGTTATAGATTATTCTGAGTAACAATACTTGGTCAAACGTAGCTATTATAAATTATTATTTTTTTTTCTTGTAGCTCTATCTATATTTTATATAGTTAACATGCATGGAACATTTAATTAGATTTTAATAAAAATTTATAAAAGTCAAACAGGGTTTTAGAAATGCCTTGAAAATGCTTAATTAAGCAGGGATAGACACAAATGTTAAGCACAAATATGTATTTTTCCTTCTTTAAGACATCAGCTATTCGCATCAAAAGTATTGTGTTAATTTACCTGAAATGTTCTTCTGCAAGACAAGTAGAGACAAAAATGTAGTGTGAAGAGTGTAGACATTAGAAGGAAAGATCCCTGGAAGTTTTCTGTACATCACTATTCTTACTATTTTATAGTAAGAGTGAGGAATAATTACACATTCAAAGTATGGTAACCTCTGCAATATTACTGCATAAGAAACAACATAACCTAAAGCTTTGTTAAACCAGAAGAACTTATTATAAACTGGTAAAATAAGTATTATAAACTGGTAAAAAGTAAGAGGTTGACTCAAGAATGATACCTTGCACTCATGTCACAGAAGTCTTTCAGGCAGGAAATTGCTTACAGAGTACAAGCCAGGAGGTTTTTGTGAAGTGCTCTATGTTGTCCTAATTCTGCTCCCAGTGGAGACAATTTTAGCTTTTTAGGGTTTTGTTGCCTTCATCATGAGGGGAGGGCCAAACAGAAATGTAGTGGCCTTCAGAATTTTTTGAGAAAACTGAATATATCGTTCATGTTAGTGTCTTGCAGTATTACATGCTCTGCCACCTCGGTGGCGCTAGAGCCCTCATTATTGTCTGCTCCTGCTGCGATGTCAAGCACTAGAGCTGCCCAGCTAATTGGTTAAGCTGAGTTTAATTTGGGAGGACATGCTAGTGTGTTTAGATGATGTGAAATCTCCAACCAATATCACCTATCCAGCTTCAGTCATCTTTGTGATGGATAATTGTGCTCGCTGTCTCTGGTTCTTGCCCCCTTTCCTCCCCTCCCTTCCCCCCATCTTGTTTCAGTCTAATGGATTGTAAATCGGTTTGTTTTTTCGTGCCCTTCCATGACACTGAACTTGTGACATTCTGTTCTTACTGGAAACCCATGAAGGCATGAATAGATAAAATGGTAGGTATGTTATAGAGATTTATGATGTACATTATTTATAAAACCTCTTGTATAATAGCATCTTTTGGACAAAATAACTTGCGTATGCATTTTGTATACACAGAAACACTTGCATTACACTATTTCTGTAATAACGTAATTCACATTACAGGTCAGTTTCCTTCAGTTTTAGCATTCTCTCCTATGCCAAGATTAGAAAATAATACGAAGATCAAGATAAAAATAACTACTTCTGCAAATCGATTAGTTTTTAGTTACTTCATTGAATGTGACTCCACTTTATTGGTGTGTAATTAATATGGTGCTCTAACTACTGCAAAACAGATTTATGTTACCTTTGAAAACGTGAGGGAATTGAATTTTTAAATTTCCATTTTCCTCCTTGATTTTTAAAAATCATAATGTACTATAATTTACTCACCTTTTCATATTAGTGTTCAAACAACAGGGAAGATATTTTGGATTAATGATTGAGAGCAATTACCAGCCTATTACAGAAATTAATCTCCATAAGAAAACTATATTTTAATCAAAATTTTATTCATTAATTTGAAAATTATTTAATTCATTAAATCTAAATTTAATTCAAGCATTTTAAATTAACTTATTCCTGCTATATTACAAAGAAATTTAAGTGAGAGTTTGAATCAAATTTGGCCTAGCTGTTGCCATCTGTCAGCTTTTCAGCTTTACAAACTACATTACTGATCGTGGTCCAGCCCCCTCAGGGTATGCCACTATAGGATATGCCACACGTGGCAGATTATCAGTGTTGCTGGAGAAACCACTGGGTGTTGGGTATGGGGCTTAACACTCAACTGATACACTGAAAACGAAGGAGTCTTATGCTGCTATCTGTGAGATTTAAGTAGAAAGACAATGCCTACTCTTTACTGGAAAGTGTACTGCATATAAAAGCACAACAGAAAAATTATGACTTTCTCCTGGAGTCTCTGTGTAATCTACTTGCTGTGGTCTGACATGCAGGTAAAAGTTATCTTGGTTAGAACTTTTCTTGCCTATGACTGTGGCTTTGTTGAGCAGAATTAGATGTAGAAATAGACCTTTCAGTATCATGATACCTTCCTAGAAGAGAGGGAATAAACTGCCCAGGGATTAACACTTCCATGTGTGTCTATATTAACACTGTAACTATGCAGATACAGAGGTGGTACTCTAACTTTCTAAGAATTGAAAATGAAAAAAGACTTGATTTCTCAAAACAATTTCTCAAAAATTTTTAGAGTAAGAAACTGATTAATAACTCTGAAAATGTATTTAAAGGTTGTGGAAAAAAACTCTTAATAAACCGGAAAGCCATAGACTATCTTAAAATATGGTGATGTTTTAATCCTTTTGAAGTATTTTAAATTGACTCATAATATGAAGGTTTGGTAAGGTTTGAAATAACACTAAGTTAAAAGCATTAGATAGCTAGGTGAAGCATCTGGAGCCATAGGCTGTGTACATTTTGGAGTTTTTAACAGTTGCCTTCTAGAAGGCCAACACTCACTGCGATGATGAAGCTAAGGTTGTAGTAGTTAAGTTTGCATTGTAATTTAACTTAATGTGAATTATCACTAATATTTTATGCACGTTGCAATTTCTGTATGAATTAGTCTGTAATCCAGAATAACAGACTGAAGTACAGCTACTTTGTTTAAAATAACATGCCATTTCCAAGGCCATGTTTTGAAATTGCTCTACAGAAGGTGAAGTTAGTTCTTAAGCTCAGCCTCGAGTGACTTTTAATCATAGAAGATACTGATTTCTCCTTAGATTACAAGTCTAAACCATCAATAAGTAACAACAACTTTTTATTAAATTATTTTGGCATATTTTTATTATGAAAATGTGAGGTTTTGAACTCTGTTCCTATGATAAAGATGCAAAAATGCAAACATCAAAAGAGAAGTGAAAGCAGATTTAATAATGAAGGTTCAGCTTTGAACAAAAAAGTGAAAACTGAATCATTAATATTCCCCAAACTAATGGGAAAACATTGAGGTTGATGAAGTAAGCTGTATTGATCTTAACTTATAATTAGTTTTTGAGATTGGTAAGTCAGTAGGTAAACTCTATGAAACAGAAGCCTGAATAGACAAAAGGAAATAGATCAGGTAGTTTTGTGAATGCTATAGTCATAATATTTATTTAGAGTTAGTCTTTGTTTTGTGTGAAATTTTCAGACTTAATATAATACACTTTTGAGTGAACTGCTATAATTCAGTGTAATTTATTGAAAACTGTTTCATTCGTGATACTGCACTGTGCTTTTCTGGTTTTTGGATGCACCAGAGCTGCTTTGTTGTGCTAGCTTTTAAATTTACACTTGAGTAAAAATAGGCGTTTTAAAAGGTTTGCACTGATCAGAATTGATCAATTTTTTATCAGGCAACCAAAATAAGTAACTTATTACACTTCAGGAGGTTGCACAGAGCACAAAACTAGGGCATAGGAATTAATATTTTAGTATTCTGCACTTAAGCCATTACATGCTATTTTGCTGACGACAATGGAAACAACTTAGTGAAAGAAAGGAGCCTTCTCTCTCTTTCACTAGTTGTCAACAAAAACTTGAATTGACTAAGAAAGGCTGTGATCTGCTGGCTTGTTTTTCCACTTCGCACCTCACCTGTCAGCCAGCTTTCTCATACACTCGTTATATCTTGTTGTTATCTAAGAATTATAAATTCTTGTAATTTCCTCTTTGACCCAGGGTATGTATGTGTAATTCTTCTTTAAAGGAAACAGAGCCCAGAGGACTTAGGAAATCAAAATTTAATTCTTTCCTCTGACAGATTTTGGGCAGTCATTTAAGTGCCTAGTTTGATTACCACTCATTATTTGGTGACCGTAAACATGCATTTGAGAATCTATTGAAATAAATGACTGTTACTAATATAACTGCTGCCTTTCGTGTTCCTTGTACAAACCTATTGACTGTTATGTATGCAGGCCTTCCTCTTTCATATTCCAACATTCATTTCTGTCTTGTATATTCCTTTTTGTTTTGCAAGATCACTTCCACCATTTTCAAAAGCATGGTCGCTTCATTTTCAGGACCCTCTCTCAACTAGTCAAAGTACAGGCATATACATCAACTTCCTATAAGTATGTATACAAAGGATGTGTCTCTGTATATTTATATCCTTAAACATAAGGGAAAAAAGGTTCTGAGCAGATAAAACCATGTGAATATTTTTATTCCCCTCCCCCCCCCAGCGGAAACTTAAAAGACTTAGGATAATCCTGAAACGTGGCTGTTTAGCTCTCGTGTCTTACTGCAAGTTTTTCAATTGCCTCAACTTTATAAGCATTTAATTTTAGCTTTCTTACCATTTTGTTTATCTTAGCCTGCAATTGAAATAGAAATTAAAGACACAAGTCTCATGTTCTG
The DNA here is from genome assembly GCF_000708025.1 of Charadrius vociferus. NCBI lineage: Eukaryota > Metazoa > Chordata > Aves > Charadriiformes > Charadriidae > Charadrius > Charadrius vociferus. Next base: position 590,874 of record NW_009646736.1, read on the forward strand.
TTGTCTATCGAATTATTCCAGATATAAACAGTCCATTAGTATGAAAATGAATCACTTTTCCTAAGTGAGACAAGACAGCTTGTGTCTGCATGTTGTGTTGAGCAGCACAAGTTGGCAGAGCAAAGCACGAAAATCTAAGCTGCAGTGCTCCATATAATGGAGTATGTACAAATGTACAAAGGAGGCTAACAACAAAACATCTACAGAATGGCAATTTTGTGAGTGTCTGTGTGTTGGTGAGGGAAAGTAGCAGCTTCTTAAATTTCTTTTTTTTACCTTGTTCCTCTGTTAAAATTTATGATTAAGACAGAGAAATGAAGTTATTTTCAATATTTTGATTACTGGTTTTCTTCACAAACAGTTCATAGTGTATGGTCTGTAATTACAGAATGAGTTTTTTAAGTTTATACGATACAGTAATTCTGACTTCAGTGTTATTAAATGATTATTTAAAACGCTATTGAAAGGCCACTAGCTCGGAAAGATGATCCTGAATTCACTTGCAATGCTTCCTTGACACGTAAGCTTTTTCACTTAGATTTGAAAGTTGTAGAGGTGAGCAAGCTTATAAAAGATAGAATCTTGTGCTACATGTTATCTTATCGAGTTCCCATTTCCTGTGCCTGGAAACGTGTTATACCATCACCCTGGAAAAACCTTGAGAGCCTGCATGTTACTCCTCCTGCTACAACAGAATAACATCTTGCTGGGTCCTGAGCCCTTCATGCAAGGGGCAGGGTATTCCCAGCTGTTCATTTTTTGTGTACTTCAACATAAACAACCGTGTCTAAGAGGTTCTACACAAAGGCTTTTCCTGCTTTTGCTTGTTTCTGGGTATAGCGGGCTTCATCATAGGTGATGGAAATATTTTTTTTTTTCATTTAATTTGGTAGGCTTTTAAAATTAAACGGGGCTTGCTCTTTCTGTCGCACCACAAATATATAAATAAGTGTGTGTGTTTATGGTCTGTTTCCCTGTCCTTTTTTTTCTTCCCACACAATAATGTAATAGTCATAGGATTTCTGATCAAATAGTGACCGCATTAGAACCTCGTGTCAGTACAAGCAGGACCCTTTGACTTGTACTGACATACATCTAAAGAGGATTACTCATCAGTGTTGCAACTATTGGCAGTTGCTGAGATTGTAATGCTTTCAATTGCTTGCTTCAGGAATGTTTCTCAGAAAAGACAAACTGAATGCTTTTCATGAAGACAGACTGACGTTTATTCCTGTTCAGAAAAAAAGGAAACAATCTCTCTATTGGTTCCTGGTGTTCTCTTTTGCATAATCTAGAGACCATTTGTGCATTTAATAGATTAACTCCAGTTTATTGAGAAAACGAACGTGATCCATTTGAAATAATAACAGGTCAGATTTCCGTCTGGCATGAGTTATTGTTGCATTAGTGAAAAAAGTGGAGAGAATATGGGTCTGTCTTAATAAAACACACACGGATCTGGCCCGGTGATTTTTTTTCTAGTCTATTCTCCTTTCTAATCAGGAAAATAGCTTTGTTTCAAAAAGCCCCTTTCTAGGAATTTCTAATTATCAGAAAATGAATGAGTTTAATGGTGTCATATTTAGTATATTATTGACAAGAATAATAAGGCACACACTGTGACTTCAGTGAATCCTTGTTTCAGAGAGAAGGGTAAGAAATGTGTGTGGGTTTTTAGGTTAATGTATCTGATTGTTTGAAAGAGTGGACAGCTGCAAAAGCTCAGTTCTGTGGCCGATTTCAATAATCTGTCTGTTGGTTTCCAAGGTGAAGTAATTGCTTCATTGGTAAATGAAGCAGCTTCAGTGTTTTGGAACACTAATGAGTAAAACCAAATAATAATAAAATATATTGTTGTTCACTTTTGGTCTGTCCAAAGTGTGTGACACAAAATAGTGCTGTTTGGTGAAAACCCTGAATTCATTGTCTCTTTAGAAATAAAAGCAACTAAAAATTTAATCTGAGGCAAAAATCCCAACCACCTTCCCTATCCTCCCCAGTTTTGCTGAAGTAGCACTGCATCTTCTGGTTTATGATTGTGGCCATGTTGGTGCAGCAAATAAATGACTGTTAGATCTACAAATATTGAAAGTGTAATAGGTTTAAAATTATACGTACAAAATTAAATATTAAAGAGCTGTTTGAACCCACTGTTCTGTTAATGATGACTCAAGGCCTGAATCTAGTTGTCATTTCTTCTACTGAAATGCAGAGAGCAGTTCCTTGGCATTTTTCCCAGTCTACTCTGTAAAAATGCTATATTTCTAATGCATAACCTTCTTCCTGTGCTCAGAAAACATGGGGCTAACTTTCCTGATGGACCTTACCTTCCTAATTTCTAGCACTTGAAGAACTGAAAAATTGAATATCAAACAAAATCCAATAACCTATAAAGCAAAATCAATCAACCGCTGCCACAAAACAGCTAATATTGATCACCGATATGAGAATAGTATCTCCAATGTGGCTGAGAATGAGCAAAAGTAGTAGTAAAAGTGAAAGAAATATGTTGTTGGCCAACTCTGTTATTTTCTTCTCTGTTAACACAATGACTAATTCTTCTGAACGTTTAACCATCTGCTGAAACCAGCAGTGATATCCAAGAAAGTCTGGGTTGAGATTTGCATCAGGATGAGTGTCAACTATGTGGCATGGAAATCTTGGATGCTATTAATTCGAGTAGGTATCCTGGTTTTGAAGTTCATTGTTCACTGCATAGCAGCAGAGCTAAGTGTTTACCTTAGCACTCTCATCTGCAGGCTAGTTGGGTGAGACAATGACCCAGTTCACGGATCTGCCCAAAGACACAAGGTGTAGAAATAGTTAGCTTGGACATCAGAGAACTCACAAAATACCTAGGCCAGAAAGTCGAGGAAGAAAGAGTAGCTATCCTTCCCTGCTGCTAAAGATGTATTCTATATGTTGAGGAATGGCTTTGGGTATAAGTTGAAGGCTCCGGTAGAAAAGTACCTAAGGCACTAAGAACAGATATTTATTATATTTATATGTTATGAAAATTGGGAACGAAGGGGAGAAGAAAGAGTACATTTACAGGTCAAGCATAATTAATGTCTTGTAATAAGCTCTTTTTAAGGACTAGCATTGTTTTTGCCATACAGGCATTTTCACAGTTTTTTGAAGGTGATGAGGTGGTGAAGCAACTGCTTTTTTACAAACAGCTTCCGGTAGACCTATTGAGCCAAACTAAGCAGTAATTTCTTGTGTGGGGTTACTCATGAATCTAATAGTCCTTGATACATATCCTAGGGTGGTTCTGTGGTGGTTTGACTAATGTTACAGAAACAGAATAAATAACTGTAGATTTAAGAAGGGCATCTTTATTACAGCTCTAAAGAAATGCTGTGCTTTCACAGTAGGAATGAAATGCCAGTCTTGGTTCTTTCTGCTGGTTTCTTTCTTCGTGATGACACCAACTGTAATGGTTTTTGTTTGATTGCTTTTTTGTTGTTGTTGGTGGTCCTTCTACCAATCCTAAAGGCAGTGGTTTGGGAAGTATTGTCCCTTACAGCTCTTGGAGAATCCCCGTTATCCTTGGTGGGTATGAAAGAAAAATAGAATTTTACTAGAGACCAGTGATTTGTGAAAAAGGAGGCTCTCTAAGAGGCAGTCACAACCAGTTTGCAGGGAGGGATATAGGCATAAGGTAGTTCACTGGAAGAGCATAATAGGAAAATACAGCAACATCTACTGATGGGTGGCTGCTTCTCTCTCAGCTCTTCTTCTGTTTAAAGTCTTAAAGGAGTTCTGTGTTCCCTCTTAAGATTACAACTTTCCTGAATTCCTCATACTGTTTGGTTTTGTTTTTTTATCTCCTTGGACAATCCTATAAACTTGGATGTGAATCTGTAATGTTCAGGGTGCTTCCTGTTCCTATCACTGATTCAAAGAACTGATTTCTATTAGCTATTGCATCATTTCTGACTGAACATAAAAGCAATGATTTAGTTTGTAATGTTCTTTATCCCCCTTAGTTTTCATAAGCATAAATTTTTTCCCCAAACATTAGAAAAAGATTAAAAATCAATTTGAGTGTTGAATTATGCATGGTTTTCAATCTGGCAATATTCTAAGAAATTTTTGTTTCCCAGCTTTGTAGTGTTAGGAGAAAATATCTACTATCGAATGTATTTTTAATGAATGTTTCCTTGTATTAGATGACACAGTTAACAACTAATCCATTCTACTAAGATGTCTAAATGTTTAATTTTACAGTTTGTAGTGCCTAATCTTTTTGATAAATGGGATGTTTCCATTTATGGCTAAGATTTGGGGGGGAGCAAGCATATAAACAAAATTACTTCCAGAGGGGAGGAAAAACATTTTAGTTAATTATTTTCCTTAAATGTACATGGCAATATTTATCAAGCTGCCAAAATATGAAAATAACAATCAGCAGAGCAAAGCCTGAAAAGCATTAATCAAAGTTCAGTATGATTAAGCATTCTTAGTTTAAGTAAAGAGTAGGGTATGAATATCCTTAAGATATTCAATGCTGCTAGAAATAAATTAATAATGTATAAAAATAATGCAAGCCTTAAAGAAGCTTTAAACATCCAGAGTTTTGCTCTAACAATTTTTCTTTTAGTGTCTGAGTTGAAACTACAGACATCTCATATTTCAACGTTGTTGTAGGCTGATCTTTTTTTTTTTTATATTGATGTATGTGTATAAATAAATTTTGAGAAAGGATTGGAATCAGTTTGCTGGAATTAAAAAAAATATTAAAGCTTAAGATGCCAATTGCTTCATTTTTACCCTTAGATCTTCATAATTCCCTACCTGGAGACCTTTCAGGGTTTAGCAAGGTGAGGTTACTTATTACTTGAAATGTACTGAAGAAAAGAATCATTAAACATAGGTGATACTGTTTATATGCATGCCTTTAGTTTAGAATTTTTATTTTTTTTTAAGTGACATATTCAGACAGCCAACAAACTTTGTACCTTTATATAATCTTATCTTGGTCTTCTCAGGCATACAGAGAATTAAATGAGTTCTACTTATTTGAACTTGATTCTATAAGTGCTCTCAGCATTAGCTCTTCATATATCTATTTGCTTAAAACACTTGCAGAAATTATTAGTGTTTAAAAGTATCTATTCATTTTTGTTCTAAATTTGACATAGCAAGTATTATTGGCTTTATTGGTTCATAATTTTAGCTCTACTTATTGAATATGCAAAGCAATGCAGATGGATTTACAAGTAAACACATTCATCCTTATGAAATGAAGTATAGTTAAATCCTTAACTCTAGGATATTTCTTAACATTCACATAAATGCTTTCATTAAGCAAACAATGTCATTGAGTATTTGTACACAAATCATATGGATGAGAGATGTGAAAAAGTAATGAGCATTATAACTCCGTTGTGCTAGTGCTCAGGTGCCTCTTTGTACAAAATAAAGGTGTTTGAGAAATAATAGATGCAATATTGATACACTCCAGATGTGTTTTAGTAATACCAAAATAATATTTTTGTTACTGCATTTAGTTGGAAAGCTGCAGGTTTTGACCTACTGTTGTTGAATTTATATCACACCTAGTAAAAATACTTTTAGTCAAGGAAATTTTCTGCACCCATACCAAAATCAATTTCTCCTTATTAAAGGGAAATATTGATATTAAATCAGTTTTCCCATATTAAATAAAGGGTTTGCTTTTGTAATTGTTTTCTTGTGTAAATGTTTAAAACATTTGAATTAAAATACGTTTCAGGGTTGTAGTTCAATCAAAAATATGCTAACTGCAAAGGATTGCGTTGATGGTCACAAATGGATGGATTAAGAAAATAATCAGTTACATTAAGCTGTAATAATGGTACACTCTGGTTATTGGAAAATAAAATCCAATTCCTTCACATTTTTATGAAGCTCTTTCAGAGTAAATGCTGTTTTAACAATTACATAAATCAGGAATTTCTCAGCTGCATGAGTTATGGGGAAACAGCAATGCATAAAATTCCTCCTTTAAATTTGTCTCTGAAATGAAGTTGTGGGAGTAGGGAAGTAATGAAGTCAAAAACAGGAGAGAGGATTGCCACCACTGTAAGGTGTTAGTCTCATTGATGAATGCATCTTCACACAACTAGTTCTTTAAGTGTAATGAATTGTTCCCAGAATGAAATGCTGGCTAGAAATGGCAAAAGTCTTGCATTTCTTTCTTAGCACAAGCCTGAAATACCAACACGTCCAAGGAAAACAAATTAGATTGGACTATTTTACGTGTAATCAGGGAAATCTCTTGTTAAAGACAAACAAATGTGGCCAATCAAGCATTCTTGATTCCTTTCCAGTCTTTAGTCACTGGAAATCTTATTAAGCGGAGTGTAGAGAACAGGATGCATTCTGAAATTGTCATTGGACTTGCATCATGGGGATAACATTTCTCATTCTTGCCATACAACTGTTGTCAAGCTTAAACTTATATGATTGAAAATCAGCTTTGATTCATAAATTATCAAATGCCTATGCTGTCCCTCATGCAAGCCAGTGATTCCACTGGCTGAACTTCCCTTACTCCCAGCCTTGCCCATTATTAGGCAAAAAAAAAAAATCCATTTGCTGCTCTTCAAAGGATCTTTATTAAATGTGATTTGGCTTGTAGGATCAAATCTTCTCGGTTTTGACTTCCTTCAAATAGTTTTCCCAAAGAAGATAAAGCATGAGTAAACTACTTTTAATAGTTGAATTTTACAGCTATTATACTTTTCCTTATGTGTGTAAACACAGGGATTCCTGACTTCTTAATATGCCTGTTATTTATTAGAAGCTATTTTTCTATATATACACTGTACTGTATATAGTATGTATACTATATATATACACACTGTATATACTATTACACTATTGGATATGTATTTCATCAAACATTAGGGCATATATTGTATGAATTTTAGCTACTTAAGGCTATGAAAAAAAGTGTTTAAACAGAAACATAGAATCATAGAATAGTTTAGGTTGGAAAGGACCTTGAAGATCATCGAGTTTCAACCCCCCTGCCATAGACAGGGACACCTCCCACTAGACCAGGTTGCCCAAGGCCACATCCAGCCTGGCCTTGAACACCTCCAGGGATGGGGCCTCAACAACCTCTCTGGACAACCTGTTCCAGTGCCTTACCACCCCTAAAGTGAAATATTTCTTCCTAATGTTTAATCTAAACCTGCCCTCTTCCAGTTTATAGCCATTCCCCCTCATCCCTATTGCTACATGCCCTAGTAGCCCTCCCCCAGCTCTCCTGTAGGCCCCCTGTAGGTACTGGAAGGCCGCAATAAGATCTCCCCGGAGCCTTCTCTTCTCCGGACTGAACAGCCCCAGCTCTCTCAGCCTCTCCTCATAGGAGAGGTGCTCCAGCCCTCGGATCATCCTCGTGGTTCTCCTCTGGACACGCTGCAGCAGGTCCATGTGTTTTTTATGTTGAGGACTCCAGAGCTGGATGCAGTACTCCAGGTAGGGTCTTACGAGAGTGGAGTAGAGGGGCAGGATCACCTCCCTTGACCTGCTGGCCACACTTCTTTTGATGCAGCCCAGAATACGGCTGGGCTAATGTCTGAAACATATTCAGACATTAGCCTGTATTTTTCAAGTCACATAGTAAAGACGTTTGAATTTATATGTACAATAAAGGTATTAAAGCTGCTTTTTTTTTTTTTGCTGGGGGAGTTCTTCATAGCCACGTTTATCTAGATTAACTTCAAAACAGAGTTATTTTTTTGCTTTTAATTTTTTTTAGTAAAGTTCCTTTACTCATTAGTTGTTTCTGCAGGGTAATCTGTAATAAAGGATTTAGCCTTTGAGTGGTCTCTGTTAGATGGAATAGGAGCACTGAGCCTACTTAACTAGACTCGCAGAGAGAAATTATATTATTTTTCTTATGTAACGGATGTGAAACTTCTAAAATAGTGTATGATGGTAGCAAAAAGAGGAACAAAAGCATGCTAAAGATGCACAAGTGAGTTCCTTCTGGATAATTTTCTTCTTCAGAGACAGATCTTAATGGTACTCTGTCTGCCAATCTCATGGTATTTTTACATAGCCCTTATGATTTGCCTGCCTTCCCTGGGACTCAGATCCCACTGAAGCCAGCAAAATCCCAAGCCTCTGTATTATTTTATTAGGAATTAAAGGCTTAAATAATTTTATACTGCTTGCAGTTGAGATCCCAAAATTATAGAATCATAGAATGATATATCTCATCAGAAGCTATATCTAATCACCCACTAATGAGAAATTTAGATTTCTAAGACATTTGACACGCAAAAAACCCAGCAGGCAGACTTATAATTGCTGTCCAAATAATTAAGGAAACTTTTGTTTGGTTTTGTTAAAGCAAAGCACTCTATTTAACCTTTCCATTCCCTGCCACATTCTTCCCTGCAAAAGTGTCAACATAATCAGCTTAGCCTATTAAACCATGTAGTATGATTTCATAGCATATGCGGATGGTGTTAAGGTAGTGTAAATTCAAACTTTAATAAGACACTATAAATTGTTATCACTAGGTGAGAAAGAGTCCAGTGTTGGTATCATTGGCAGTGGAATTTACCTTCATGGGGACAAGTGTAGTAACTGAGACCAGTTGATTCTGCTTCATCTTCAAAGCATATTTGGAGTGCCATATCTATTAACTACATTTTGATAGCATTACTTAAGTCTTTTTAATTTAGAGTGCATATTTTAGTATATTCAGTTAATTGGATCATTTCTAGAATAATTCTATACTTTTTATATTTTCAATGACAGATTTCAATTATTTCCTATATGTAGCTGGGATAAGGAATCATGCTGACTAGTGTAATGACTAATCTAAACACCAGAAGCAGTCATACTTAGGAAGTTTGGTTAGAAACTTCCATATTTAAATAGGCATCTATAGCTCCTATTGAGTAAAGATTTAGCTTTTAAAATACGTCTTTAGAAATCCTTCCTTTCTTTGGTTAGGAACAGCCCTGTACAGCAGAACAGTCATGCTCCTGGTGTTAGAGGTGACTGAATCTTTTGAAAATCTTGCATGGGTGATGCGAATAAACAGCTGTATTCTACAAAAAGTGTTATAACAGGTATCTTTCGCTTACCTTCCCCCCTGCCTTTTTTTTTTTTTTTTCCTCTCCTGTTTAAAGCAACAGAAATCCTGTAACTTGTATCAGTGGAAGTGGAAAAACAGAAGAATTTTTGAAATGCCTTACTGTGCCTATAGCCAGTAGTGCTTCGTAGTGTATTTTATGTAAGTGTCAGTGTCAAAAACGATTTTTTTCTTCCTTTGGAATGTTCTGGCTGTTCTTCATCAGAGTAAAAGAGACATTTTAAAATGCCATTATTTCTCATAAGTGAGAATCTCTGAGTTGGAGCACTGATTCCATTCAGAAAACCGAAGACACATTTAAATCTAATGTCACTGTGTCGCCACCTATAAAAGCTATTTCAGAGCGTTGCATGGCAGTGTCAGTACAGTCCAAAACTGTGGTCAAAAAAAAGCCAGTCAAATGTGGAGAATTAATAGGAAAAATAATAAAAAATAAGTAGAAAATATCAACTTACTGCTGTCTAAATTCTTGCCAATGATTGCTATAAAGTGGGAAGATCTATCACTATTCTTTCCCCTTTTGCATTCATTCCCTGTTCTTATTTGCATCCCCGAAGCACCTGCTACTGGTTACAATTAGAGAAATACAATGAGTCAGAACGGCTTTTCCTCTGATTGCATTGCGGTCATTCTTAGGATGCTTCTTAGTAATGGTATGATAAGTATAGCTAGAGAGAAAAGAATACACATGTGCAATGAGTAACTGTAACAATGCCAATTGTGAATCACATCAAAACATTTTTAGCTATAAAAAGTACATGTTAAACAAATATGGTGATTTCTGTTTTTAAATTGCAATGAAGTAGTTCTAGTGAAAAGTTTCTATCAGGTTTGAATGGAATTTTGAGATATTTAATATGATCTTTATTACCATCATTGTATAAAACACAGTTCCTCACAAATGTCCCATTTAAATGAAAAATCTAGAGAACAAGAAGCATGGGCAGAGGTCCCAAGAAATCTGATCCTAGAAAGAATGTGGGTTATTTAATCTCTTGAATAAAGGATTGATTGAGTAAAGGAATTTTCAGATACATGAAAGGGTTGATAAGAGGAAGGTAGGAATACGCTTCTCTGCTTACTGGGACTAGGACAGAGAGTAGTATTTTGAAATTAGAGCATGGGAACTTCTGATCTATTGCTATTTTTATTTTAACAAAACCTCTGATGTACTGAAGATGATTACTAGACTAGATGAGTTGGGGAAACGTGGCATTTCTATTATTAGAAGGTTTTAAGTACATGTTGAAAAAGGTTTTGTTAGGAATATATTTGCTTAGAGGTACAGCTGGAGTAAATAACCTCTTAAGACACCTGATTATTTTATGAAGGATTCGAAATTCATTGTATTAAAGGGTTAAAAGCATATGGCAGGATGTCTCTTGTGTGGTGTTGAGCAGTGCAATTTCTGTGACAAGAATAGAAATAGCAATTTGAAGTCTCACTGTTTTAACAAGCACTTTGCCATGGAAAACTGTTTTCAGTGTGTCACAAGAAAGGAAAAAACATTTAAATACTGCAGCCTTCTCTCAGTTTTGCATCCAGGTTCGCAGACACCATGCAGCATAAAATGTAAAGCATTAAGAAAAGGCTGTTTGGATATTTCATCATCTAATTGATTGCCCTTAAGATAGATGCCATTCTTCTGTTTAAGAAGTTTTCAAATTAGTTAAAAAGATGGTTTTATATCATTTACTATATAAAATATCTGTTTATGAAATGTCACATGTGTCTCCATCTGCACTGTTTTTCTTTGATGTGATTTTTAGAGAATCACTTTTTTTTTTGTTTGCTGTTTGTCCTGTTGTGTCATTCTGTAGGATGAGCTGTTTATCTGTCTTTCTGGAGAGTCTATGTTTTGAAGGCAAGCTGCCTGGATTACTTTAATCAACTAGAAATGTAAATAGGGAAAAAAAGCCATGTTGGTCTTTTTCTTTGCAACTTAAAAGTTAAAATCTCTTTTTTTAACCAGCATTATGTTCAGTAACACAGTACATACCTTGAATGTGAAGTCTTGCTTAGATTTTTCCAAAAGTAAATGTTGTACTTACAGGCATCTTACAATTAATTCCCCGATACTAGAACTGTAACTGTTGTATTTTCTGTGTTCTATCTGCAAGGAGAAAACCCAGATATACCCCAAAATTCCTTTCTGTTGACTCAGACATAGTTTTCTCTGGGAGCTGTGGGTCATTCTCAGGTACAGTCAGTTAAGTCTACGAGGACTTTAAAGATGAGAAAGCTCTTGAATTTATCAGTATTCAGATAGAGACTTCTGGCAGTACAAAGCATTGGAGTGGCATGCTGTTAGTGCCCTGTGTAACTGAGCACATCAGCTTCACCAGGCTGATTTTTAAAGTGTCAGAATCTTTAAATGGCTTTATTTTTAGGCCTTTCAATTGTGGGAGAAGCTTGCTATCCTGTGTTGTATTTGCTGCTGGTCCACTGGGTCTCGATATGTTGTTTAGGATGTGAGTGTTTTTTCTGAGGTGTAGAATAGCTGTCCTTTATCAAAGGTGGCACTGGGTTATAGCATTGCCTGTAAGCACTTCAGATTGAAAAGGCCGTTCATGATTGAGATTTGTTCTGCAAAGTGTGATTGCAAAAAAAGCACAGAAAGCATCAGTGTGTTTGTTTTTTCTTTTTGTGCAATTAAAAATGATGCACTGTATAAATGCAAGAATTTCTGCCGACACCAGTGTCGAAGAACTCAGCCTGATATTAGAGCATTTATTTTTCTACCTGAATTCTAATTTACTCTTCATTTTTCTCTCATAATTTGAACGCAGGGACTGCAGTATAGGCATCTCTTGCCCTGGTCCTCAAAGTGACCGTCATTGACAAAATGGGTCGCATTTGCAACTTCTGATCTGAGAAGCTGAACTTTACAGCAAATAAGCCAGTCACCAGGGAGATGGAAGCAAAGTCCGGCCATGTTTCTAGGCCACAATAATCTTGATCTTTCTCTCAGTGCATTTCAATCAGCTTCTTTGAAAACTGGTAGTTGATGAAGGCTGTGATTTTGTTCTAGGCACAAGCTAAGTTTCTTTGTGTTTCAGTAAAGCTCTCCACTGCAAGTAGAAGAGAGTAATTTCTTCTGCATATGTCCTAAGACTTGGTGAGTAACAGAGAAAGGTTCAAACAGATCCTGCCAGACTCACAAGTTAGCTAGATTTCATATTCTAAGATGGAGAGTAATAAGACCATAGACTATAGGCTTTGTAACAAGGATGTTGTCCTCCAGAATAGACTTTTGAATAGACTTAAATAATACTGTTCTTTATACTTTACTTACTGTTCTTAGATTTATTTTTTTTTTATCCTTTACAATTTTTCTTAGTTGTTCTTGAAATTGATACCAGTTGGGGAGTTGATTAGATTTTCCTTATGATTACGCAACTGTCTAATCTTTCTGGCAGCTGCTAGCCAACCCAATTGCTTATAAATTATAATGCGTTATAAACTCCTGGTTCAGAAACCTTTGTGTATTTTATATGGGGCGGGGGACATTTCTTCTGTATATAGTAAGTATCAAGGGTAGTTTCCCCTGAGGGCTACCGCTTATGTGATAGTGGTTCACTAAATGTTCATATCTGATTTAGTAAATTGTTGGATGATACCAATCAGGATTCTGACTGGTTGAGTAATGAGATTCTGATGACTACTAGCTCCCTGATGATAAGTGCTTCAAAGCCATTAAGTGCTGTAAGATTCATAACATGTGAAGAATGTAGAGAGCCTTTAGTATTTAAAAATTGTTGTAATTCTTTTTATAATTTTTTTTATTCCAATAATGAAGTTTAGTTTGCCTTCTACTTCGTAAACTCCTGAGAATAAGGATTGTCTTTTTATTTGTGTTCCTCTCATCACTGGTTAACAAATACATAACAAGATTTCTGTATGAATGCTGGGGTATCATGGCAAAATGGTGGTTAGCCTTGGCAAGCATTACAGCAGATGCACAAGCAACCCACACATCACAAAAGTACCATAACAGTTGCATGTATTGTTCCAGATTTTTGTTTCTCTTAATGACCTTTCTGCAGAGCGTGGATACACTAATGCAAGCTTTTCCATATAGACATATTTTACAATATTGCCACAATTAAATATTTGATGCTATGCAGCCAGCCTTAATGCTTGATTTAGGTGCTCCTTTTCATCAAAGCCGTTTCCTCAATGAATACACAGTTTTTAAAAAATCTTTCTAAAGAATAAATGGCAGAGATTGTGATTGTTATATATTCTATTTATCTGTAATTCATTACATCATTAGAATGCCATATTGTAACAGCTATTGAGAACTAATTCCCTGTAATCTATTTTTTAGGTTTGCAACTGAATTTTTTACTACTTTGTTCATTTCTGCTAAGCCACGTGTTTTAATATCACATCTCTTGAATGTCAGGATCCTCCTTATTTTGTTAGGCAGATTGTAAGAACAGAAACAAAGTAAGGGAGAGAGACCACTGGTAGAGAAAATGCTGGCATTGTAGTTTTTCTTTAAATTTTAACTTTTATCATTAAAATTTTTTCATGCTTCTTAATTCAGTGGAATAGAGAGCTTAATATAATCTTATTAGGAACAGCTAGTGTTTACAAGGACTGTCAGCTGATTTTATGAACTCTTGAAGCCTTGCTGATGTGGCAGCAGACGAGTTCAGTGGAGTTGAATTAATTTGAAATAAACAATTAAATTCCCTTTTATGAGATTATTAAATTAATATAATAAGTATTTAATTAATTTTAAATTCACAAATTAATAAAAATAAAAGTGAGAAGATTGATGGGTTCCAACATATTCCTAGACTTTATGACTTTACATTAAGCTGGGTAGTAAGCGCTGAATGTCAAAATAACAGCACTTGAAAGTAAAACAGCGAAAAAGGATGAACTACTGTGCTTTGGAGAAATGAGGCATATCAGCCTTTCTTTATTGAGCAGAGACATTTTAGAGTCCCAGAAATGAGTTGCATCATTTATGTTTGTGGGTTATATAATGTTCAATTTTATGTTAATTATTCTTAAGATAGCTGAAAATTAAATCAGTTATCATATAACTACCCCGTCTGTTCTGTTTTCAGACCACCATTAACTAGTTCTTTCATTTCTTTCTGAAAAAATATTTCGTAGGGTTCATTCATGTACCATTTTTGTGAGCTCAGGAGTCCCTTTATGCCACGATATAGAGATTGAAGCTGAAGCCTAGTCCTCTTGTTGAACACACTGTTAACGTCTTTGGATGCAATCTGGGTCTAGACTGGAGTGAACCGTTTGTCCAATAAATAAAGGGAGGGACTATTTCATACTCATTTTGCCCCTAAAGACAATGATTCCACAAGCGGCTCAAGCTACTGGGCTCTGCAAACTGAAGGCTCAACATAAGCACAGCTATCAATGGCCTCTACTCCATGCAGTTGCCTGATGTCGCAGGCTGGTCCTTCTGACTGATGGCCTAGGACCAGCCTGGTTTTCATGGTTTCATGAAAAAAATTAAAGTCAGAGTTTCTGTTAGATCATTTGTTACATTCGTGTACCTACATTGAGGATGATGGTGTTAAATTAAACTTTACAGTCCTCTGGTAGCTATCCTACTTGTGTGACGTGAAAAGAGATGGGAGTGCTAACAGCTTTCAGGGCTTCTGCATTGACAGCTTGTTGTTTAGGTGAGAGATGTCTGTGTGACCTTAGCAAAATATTGTTCTGTGCTGCGGAAGGAAGAAGATAAACACTTCCTCAGTTCTTTTCCCAGGGCTCTGATAAATCTCACAGTGAAAGAAGCTCTGAATCTGGTAGTATTCTGGTGTTAGAAAGGTGAGCTAGACTTATTAACCTGCTGCTTTCAAGCCTGTAAGATGTTCCTCTACACAATCTAACTTCTTTGGTAGAACTATTAGCTTGTGCTTCAGAGAAATGAAGAAGCAGAACATGTCATCTTTCATGTACACGGCAGCAACTCTGCGTGGATGCCCTATTCCTTCTTCTTGTGGAAACAGAATTATATTTATGAAGTAAAGTTGCTGAAAAAACTCTCCAGCTGCTCACATGTTCAATGTTCATTTAGCTAGGTTTACAACACAGATAATCCTTTATTAGGAATTACCAGAAAATGGGGGGATGAAGGCCAAACACCTGCAATATGAAATTCAGGGGTAGAAGTTTCCCATTTCCCACTTAAAGTCCATTGCAGGACACTTGGGGATATTGGCTGGTTCAGCTCTATTTGAAGCATTAAAATAGTTCTTCCCACTCTGGAAGATCTTTCAGAAAGACTGCCACTTGCAGTTCTCCGTATAACCATGTGAGAGTAAGAGGCTTTACACTTAAGTCTAACCTATATGGTTTTCCTGTCATATTTTGCATTGAACACAGAGGATAGAGTTTAAAAATTAATAAAGAAAACTGGAGCCTAAAAGACCAAAAAGGAGCAGGCAAATTTTTGGGAGTCTCAGGCTACATAGTCCTTCCAGCTGAACAGTCATAACCTATTACTGACTGGCAAGTCACCAACTTGGAGTGATTTCTGTTGTTTATGTGTGAATCAACTGCTTGTTCATAGGCAGTGACTATGTAAAAAAGTCACTGTTTGTAGAAATTGCAGGTAGGAGTATGGAGAGCGTGTATTCTTCAAGGATAGTAGAGACTACCTACACTGACGAATGCTTCTAGCATCCAAGGAAGAAATAGGTGACCCCATTACCTCATCCCAGTCTACACGTTCCTTTCCCTGAAGCATGCATTGGAGGGCCAGTAGGTCTTTGCTTGCCCAGTTTCCATAATCCCTGATGTAGGACCCTCTGTTTTTTAGTGAAGCTTGCTGCAGTGATTTCTGGCATGTTGACTATGAGGTCCTAAGTAGCCCAGGTTATTTTCTGTGTGAATCCTGGTTTTATATTTTGTAACCTTTAAGGATACTGTCATCCTATTTCCAATTAGCTTTATCACCATACTAATACAATCAATTATCACCTGTCATAATTTTTCTAATGTAACATTTGGAGCTCACTAAAACGTTAACAGAGATATCGTGTCATACATTTTCTTACAGGTTTTGACTTGGCCTATCAGCCTATAATCTTTATGATAAATCTTCTGCCTGCTCTTGTCATTACACTTCTTCCCATTTTCTTATGTTTTCTGATACTAGACCTGCCAGAAAAGAATAGAGAAAGGCAAAGAAATTGTGCTTCTGGTATGAAAAATTGTAAATTACAGATGTAACAGGAGAATAAAACATAAAATACACTTAAATAGGAGGAAAAAATCAAGCAGAAAATAGAAAGATGCAATACAACAGTGAAATGAAAATTACAGAGGGAAAAGTTAAAACAATGATACCGTTCTAAGCAAAGTTGTGAAAACCACTATGTTCTATTTTTTCTTTGATATCAAGTCAAGGATTTTTTTCTTTTGTTTTTATTGAGATAGATCTCATTGAGTATTACAATACTATGCTCTTGTTCAGGCTGACATATTTCCAAGAGGACATTAGTTGAAAGTAAAGAAGAATAACAGAAAATTTTGTAGAAAATCCAGCAGTGAGGTTATTTAAGACTTATAAATAGTCTTGCAAGTTTTTAGGCTGCTAGAATGTCTTCAGCTAGACTGGGACTTAGGACTTAAAGTGAATCTAATTCCCTTTTGTTTTTATGTAGTTGCACCTTTCACTAACCATACCAGTGGAGAAGCTGAGTTTTTGTGAAGCGGCTTTACACTGTCACTAGTACTAGTTTAATGTTTCACATGGAACAGATTTTTAGGATAGGTGGTTTAATGTTTTCTAAGAGGTCCCACATCCCAGTGAAATGCTTGAAACGTACTATATGAAATGGGCTGAAGTACAAAAGCCAAAAAAGTAGATGCTTGAATAGAATAACAAGGAGATGGAATGATGAAGGGTTTTATAAAATCTGGTAAGTGACCAACTCTTCCCCTCTCCCCTTTTTGATGTGTTAACAGTCTTGTAACATAATATAATAAAGATAATTGGATTACAGAAGACTGTCCACGTGGTCCTACATCTCTCTCATTGGCAAATGGCAGTGTATTTTAAGAATAGTGGATTTAGAGGACTTAAATATGTTTATTTCAGGTTTGGCTATACTACCTTTCTTCTAAGATCCACAGCAAGAACAAGTCATAGTTTCTAGGCTGCATCACTGTTTCCCAGGTAACAACACAGGAAACTGCAACATCAGTCACTAAGCCTTCCTTGGAGCCTGTGACAAACAGTCAAATTGCCTTAAACCCCATCTTTTTCAAAATAAAACATAATTGATGCAAAGGCATATACCAAGCAGAAGCAACAGATAACAAAAAAAAAAAGTTTACATATCCAGGCCTATCTAAAGTATATCTTTTGACTATAGTGCATTCAAACAGCATCTCCTACTTTCTGTAGCATTTTCTTACAACTCCTAAAGAGATTAATTTCCAAGCATCTTTACCTCCTCATTCTGTACTTTCTCTACAGAGGGATATTTTGCTTTTATCAGGGTAAGATAGGTAAGAGATGGGTAAGATAGGGAAGAGACCAGTTTGCTGCCCAAATAGGCAGTCAAATTATGGTTAAAGTGCCTGTATTTAAGGTACCACGTTATCTCTGTTATTGTTTTGATTATTATTTGTGTCTTCTAGTAGAGTTGTTTGAATTAATTGTGTGTAGTCAGGCAGAACTGAAATGCATATTAGTGTCATAAAAAACACAGATATCTGCTCTTATCTCCTGAAACTTTTAAATAGAAATAATAATATGAAATATGTATTGCACTTAATGAATAATTTAAAAAGTCAAATAACCTACTCAATTTAAACAGGAGTACTGAAGGTTTTTAGTGTTTCTGCCTTCTTAGGTTATGTTTCTTGGCATGATTTGTAAACTGCCCACAGCAAAATTGACAAACTTCATGTCAGGAAAAAAAAAAAGTTGTCTTAGTCATACCTTAGGCTGAAAATCACGAAGTCTTATGTGTTTAAATGAAATTTCACTCATTTTAATTTGAATGAGTAGTAAGATAGCCAGAGGTGTCTAAACGCATTACAACTACTGTTGACCTCGAGAAAGAATTTTGATCCTGAGGGGCAGCAGCTTTTAAAAAGTCCAGGTTCCTGTATAGCTTTGAAAATTTCAGCCTTTGTCTTCATAATGATGTTTCTACCAACACCATGTTGAAAAGGCACCAAACTGAAAAGTTCCTAAATCAAGTCATAAGAATGAATCCAAATTTAGGTAACACTACATAAGGTTAGCTGGACTTTTTGAAGTGACCTTGTAGCAGCTTTACCATCTCTTTTGGAAACAGATTAGAAGTATGGGTTTTTTCTTCTCTCTTTTTTGCAGTTATGAGTTTGGTTGCTTAAACAGAATTAAAATAATGACAATGTTTATTTTGAGGAGTAAATGCAGTGAAGGGCAGGAATCTTTAGCAGGATAGAGCAGAATCCTGTTTCACATAGTACCCCATGATACCTGTGTTTTCTTTTCTCTATAAAACGTAAAAGAAGGGAGAGAGCCCTTTACCAAAAGGTTGTGAAAAATCCTAAACGAATTAAATGTATTTGTGGGGTCTGATCTATACTGTGTAGCTACCACAGTTCCCCCAGTACATTAATTTAGACAGGTAGAACCTAGAAAGGCAAAGTTTAGGACATGGGTTCAGCACAGCATTATTCCTCACTAAGTGAGTTGGAGCAAGGGTTAAAATAAAGTCAGTATTTTCTCCTATTAGCTTTTCCACTTTCATTGGGAATGTGTGTAAGCTCATATTTGTTTGACCAACATAGGGATACAAACCTGATTCAGTGTTGGACTGAGAGAGAGATTTAGTCACAGAAGTACTGTGTTAACAGCTCAAGATTGATTAATTTCTGTCACATCATATTGGCGATTTCCTAGACTGGAGGTTCCTGTCAGATCATAAACCCTGCCACAGCCATGCTCTGGCTTATCCCCCGAATGCAAATGTGCTTCAGAGAATCAAAGCTCAAGGCCTCCTATGTGAAGGAGAGCACGGTGTCTCAGGATACTAAGCTACTGTAATGCTGCCAAGAGACCAGAGAAATATAGAAGGAGTAAGAGCAAATTTATTCCAACTAGAAATTGGAGCACTCTATCTTCTAGAACACATGGAAATCAGGATTGCCAACAAAGAATTGTCTAACTTTTAATGTAGATGGCAAGGTTAAGCAACATTCATGTTCTGCTTGAGCGCTCTTGCATTTGAAAGCGTGTGCCAAGGAGTTAGTTACTGATGCGCCTGCAGGTTTTTTGTGTCAGTCTTATTGATCTTTATCTCTGGTAGTTGGGAGGTTTAGAGTCTTTTGGGTTTGGTGGTTTGGTTTTGAGGGGATTTTTTTTTTTTTTTGGGGTGGTGGTGGTGGATATAAGCAGTTGAGTTATCAAATATTTCTAGGAGGAAATCTTTTCAACTTGCCTAAAACTCTGAACACCTAACACCTCTGATCACTGATGTAATAAATAATGTTTTAAAGAGATTGCTAACATAGTCTTATCAGCTGTTCCATGTCTGAATTAAGGCAGTTGCAAAAGTGAAAAGGGGGAGAGCTATCTAGTTGTTGCATAAGTTGTGAGGAATGAAGGTCTGTAAATTAGAGGTATTCTGGTGTTCTCAGATGTCTTAGCATACATCCAAAAGACATGTTTTTTCCTCAATAGAACATTTCCAGGTGTGGGATAAATCATTCCTGTGAAATCGGGTTAGCAGTAGGCAAAAGCAGATTAAGCTCCATCAGAGACTGAGGTATGTTCCTTCATATGTGCCAGAACTGTCTGCACTGTAGGCAATTTGTTGAAAACAGCTGGCTTTCTATACTGCTTTACTTGTCATCTGAAGGACACCATGTGTATTTTAGAGGTCTTTTCTTCACTTTGTATTCAAACTAAATTTATTTAGCCACTCTACACAATGAATGCAAAGGTAAGAATTTACCCACCTTTCTTTAAAACATCATCAAAAGTAGAACTGTGGTGAAAGGTAGATGTTATATCTGCACAAAATAGCTCTATGTATAAAACCAACAGATTTCTAGAACAAGAGTGAGGTTTTTTTTAGGGATGGGAAAAACAAATTTGAGTATCAACTTTTCTGATTTTCTCTTGGCTGCATTCAGACTACCACAATATGGAGGGGGTGTGCATGTGTGTAGATATTATTTTAACCACTAAAGATTCTTTCCTAAAAACACACCTTTATTGCGTACAGATAAACTTAGATACATATTTGAGGATCCCTTCAGTCTGCTTGCAGAGGTGCTTATAACTGTATTGAAAAACTCAAGCTGGTAAACGCTGTGAGGATTTTGTTGTGGAAGCACTGCAGAATGTGTTTTCTGCTAAAAGCACTAGTAACGAAATAGTACTTAGTCTGTGTGCAAAGGCGCAAGCACCCTGGAAGAATAAATGAAAAAAGAATTACGTCTGTACCTTTGTGATCATTTATATAGCAGTAACACTGCCTTGGCTGGTTGGCCAGGCATCCAACCCCCCTAAAAAGTGCCCAGCTGCTCACCTGTTTCAGTTGCATTTAGCAAAGTGTTGCTGTGATGATGTGAAATGCATTCCAGCTGTGATCACCTCATGTTTTTGCTCTCACGGACAAATTTTACTGAGTGGGTAAGAAGTTAAAAATATCGAAAAACATTAAGAATATTTAGAATATTCAGGTTTCTTTCTCAAGAAGCCTGAATAAAATCATTAGCATTTGTTCACTACAGTTCTTAAAAAAAAAAAAAAAAAAAATCCTAGTGTATGTCTCTTCTGGAAGCAATAAAGTATACTTGGCTCTTTTCAGAGTAAGCCAGAGATCATAGAATACCAGGTTGGAGGGGACCTCAAGGATCATCTAGTCCAACCTTTCTTGGCAAAAGCATCATCTAGACAAGGTGGCCCAGCACCCTGTCCAGCTGAATCTTGAGTGTCCAGTGTTGGGCAATCTACCACTTCCCTGGGGAGATTATTCCAATGGCTGATTGTTCTCATTGTGAAAAACCTTCCTCTTGTGTCCAGTTGGAATCTCTCCAGGAGTAACTTGTACTCATTACCCCTCATCTTTTCCATGTAACTTCTTGTAAAATAGGGAGTCTCCATCTTCTTTGTAGCCACCCTTTAAATACTGGAACATGGTGATAAGGTCCCCCCTAAGCCTCCTTTTTTCAAGGCTGAACAAACCCAATTCTCTCATACGGCAGGCTTCCCAGCCCTCTGATCACCTTTGTGGCCCTTCTCTGGACCCTCTCTAGCCTGTCCACATCTTTTTTTGCATAGCAAAGTGTTAAGCGTTCTGGTATTCATACATGTTTTCAGTGTAAATAAATGTGCCACAAAACCTATTTGTTCTGGAGCAGATTTTGCACTCAGCAGTACCAGGTGCAAATAAGCTAGTGTCAGTGGGGTATTTCCAACAGCCTGGGCCTCCTCCTCCTTTGATGGGTGGCACCTGGGCCCTAACGAGGCCAGGTGTGCTGGCTGAGGCACCTACCAGCTCAGGGAGTCTCCTTGTCCTCTCAACGGTGTAGCTGCCCTCAGCATTGTTTGAACCTGGGTTTTAGTGCCCCACATTGAGCACAGGTGAGTCCTCATGTCTGTTTTCTAGACTTTTCTTCCTAACCTGGGGGGGGAGTGTTAGGAGGAGAGTTGGGGGAGTGAGGAGGAACAGCCCCAGCACTCTGAGTGTGGGGTGAGCACCCTGGAGGCTTGCTGGCTCCATTTGCTGATGTGATGGGAGGCAAGGCATCCTCTCTGGGCTGAGTGTGACCGACCCAGAGCTGAGTGTTTTGTGTTTAATGCTTATGCCGGCAGATGATCCTGTTCAGCCAGACTGTGAGTATGTTGGGAGGATCGGGCGGGGGGGCAAGAAGCAGGTCAGCCGCTGTGCGGCCCGTGCCTCTATGTGGGGTGTCTTCAACTGAAGACCCCCGAGCTGTTAGCTTTGTGTGAAGGGAAAGGATGTTTGTCCTCAGCTTTTCCCCCAAACCTGTCTTTCAATCAGCTGTTTTACTGGATTGTTTCTCATTAAAATGCAGGAGAAAAATCAGACCTTCTACATTATCTTAGCAGTACTAAAAATGTGTGAGGAAAACTACCATTGCGTTCCAGGAAGCTTTAATTGAACATAATTGTTACATGGTCATTTTAACAAGAGAAGGCTATTCTCCTTAGAAGGTGAGAAAGTAGTCAGTAATATGTTAAGTGCAAAGGGGATCAAAGCGTAAAAGTGAGGGGAATGTATTTTTTTTCTTGTTGTTTTTAACTCAGTAATTTCATGTGTGTCAGTTTGTTTGTTTGTTTTTTATAAATAATCCTTAGCCTGTGTTTATTTAGGTTAGTGAAGGGGTGGTTGTTGGGGAAAAAAGAATCACACTGTATAATAGTAAAGTTTTGTAGGTTATGAGAAAGTTTAATTTTAAGTTTCACTTTTTTTTTTTACTTTTGTTTCAATTTCCTAAAGCTGTTATTAAAATGGATGAAGTGCTATGTCTGAACCTTTGAATTGCTTCAAAGGGAACTGTGTCATAACTGCGCTTTCTGCAAGCTTTTCTTCATCTTGCCAGCCCTAGGTTATGGATGAACATACTTTAAGGAGAAGAGCTGTGTAGTGGATTTTAAATGCTTTCATCTTTAATTAGAGGAGGAGGGAAAACTCTTTAAAATGGTCATAAAATTTTTAATGTAATTTGCATCCCATTTAGTATGTTGATTTAGGCAACAACAGAAGCATAGATTCAGCTATGCAGGGTGCTAAATGACTGGAGTTTCCACACTGGGATGTTGAACCAGAAGCCTGTTAAGAATGCGGAATTTTTGGCTTTTACACCTACCTAGAGAAATTCTCTTTGTAGTTTCACATGGCCTTAATTTTGATGCTCTTGTGATGCATGTAACAACATTAATGTTGAAATAGTTACCTTGCACTAAATGAGGAGGTACCCTGTGATAATTCTTGTGCTTAAGCGAATGTATGTGTTGGCTTCATGGGAGGCTGCAATTGTTTGTGAAGAACTTGATCACAATGTTGTTAGGCTGGGACCTGGTTTGTGTTTTCCTTCAATGACCAAATTCAAAGCTGGCAAATGTGTGTGTTTAAAACAACAAGCTTTAGCATTCTTTGGCACTTAACCAAAGTTCAGGCAAATATTTTTTTATGAGGCTTGGACTAGATGACCTTTAAAGGTCTCTTCCAACCCAAATTATTCCATGAAATATATTTCATGGTCTGAACACTTGAATTTGTTTTGCTTAGTGTTTTTTTTCTCAATACCCATAACAACCTGCAGTGATAAGTGCGTGTAAATACCAACATTTGATGTCTATTAATATGAAGAAGTAGAAATTTAACAATTAAGTTTACAGTCTAAGACTTTTCTGTATTGCTAACTGCAGCATTTGTTGCTGCAGTTGACCACCTTACATTCCTAGACCTATCGCTTGCGGTTCTTGGTTTGCATGACTACATCTGCAATTTTGTCTTACGTATTTCTCATCACTGTACTTCAGTAATGAAAACTGATTAACTTCAGAAGAGCAAGCTCTTGATCCTCTGCACTCTGACATTCCTTTTGACTATTTGTTTCAATCTTGTTTTTACTGAGATATTTTTGCTGAAATGTGGTGGCCTGCTATTTGTATTGAGGCTTATGCAGGATAAATATAAAAGACATGCTCAGCTGTGTACTCGGAATAATCTAACAACTGTTGATAGGTTTTTTTGGACACTAGGAATTTTGTTGTCTATGGTCTTGAATAGAAAAATTTACATAGTAAATTGAGTATATCCAGTGCAATATTTCCCTTAGAGTCTGCAGTTGGGCAGTACCACAGTAGTTCATTGATTTTTTTCAAGATGTAGTGTGACTAAAGTTAGAGCCACCCTAGGATCCTTCAAAAATTTCACAAAATTTATTTTTTCAGCCTTTATGATGAGGAGTGAGATTCCTTCTTCCAAGACAATAGAAGGAGTCAAGTGTCAGGAACAGGAGCATGTGAGAGTTGGGTACGTTGTTGTGCCTACTGCAGAGTGTTTGTTGTCTGAGAGGTGCTGTATCCCCAAACACATCCTCTTACGCAGACTCACCCTTTCTTTTACAGTTAGGAACCTGATATCCCTGAACTCTGCCATGGGCTCAGCAAGCTGCCCTAAGTAATGCTTTGATTTGCCTGTGGCATAAGTTTTTCTTTGGTTAAAATTGGCAAAGTGTGCTTGAGAAACTTTTGTCAGTATGAATGAAACTGGCAGAAATCACCTTGGCTTCGCTCTGCTGTTGTTACCTGGAAAAATCCCATCTGTGTTGGAGCTTGTGAGATGTGCTAGAGGAGGACTCAGAGAAGAACCCAAACACCAATGGCAGGCTTCCTTCTTCACCAGTCATGGCAGCAGTAAGGTTGGTGAAGGAAAATAAGAAGAAAATACTTGCATTTTGTCAGTTAGCAATTAGATTTAGCAAGCTTTCCTAGTACTTAGAGGGATGCATATTAAAAATGAAGCCCAAAGTCTCCCTCTAAAAAACCTTAGTATGAGCAAGCAGCTCAGTATCTGGCTCATCAAGTGAATAATAACCAAAAAAGGAGAGATGCTTTTCTTTGGGTAGTAGGTGATCTGGTTTGCTTCTCTGTGATTAGTTGGATGTCAGGGTGGACAGAATATTTGAATGAGAGGATGGAGGAACTATACAGAAGCAGCAAAAACTATAGCAAGTTTTCTATACTGAAGAAATGATTGAGTGAAGGTAGAACTTGATAATGAAAATGAAAGGAAAACATATTTGGATTCATATAACAGATATTTAGATTGGTATAAGCAAACAGATAATTTGAGGTGGGAAAGAATAAAAAGTAGAATCTTCATGAAGGAGAAAGAAGAAGAAAAGCAACAAAATATAGCAAGTTGCCAAACTTTTAAAGCATACTTATTGGCAATTTTATTTTTATTATGTGCAATAAAGTGTAGTCATGATTGTGGTCTCTGGAGTTGTGGAGGATTTGAGCACAACAGGTGTGGCAGCAAATGCTTTTTCATTTAGATTGTGGGTATCTTTCTCTGCATCCTGTTTTGTAAATTAACCCTGGCACTACTTTAAGAAAAAACTCACTGTGAAAAATAGGAAGGTTAGCGCAGAATGGAGTTTTAGGTTTAATTCTGCTGTACATATGTGTGTTTTACAGAGTCCTAATGGAATACGTAACTGAGCAATTGAGATTATTAATTTTAATTATTTTAATTGTAACCTGCCCCTTTTAATGTACTTCTCTGCTAAAAGTACAGTGCTAATATCCAAAGACAGTGTAAGAGGTATTATTTATCTATAAATTTTTAATCTTTCTGATTTTAATGCTTAATTATTAATCTCACAGACAGTAAATGTTGGATGTGAAAATTAAGGTGCTCCTATAGTGCTTCAGAAAATACTTCATTAAAAAGAAAATAAATGCGTATGAACAAATGTTATATCTTAGTGAAACACTTTAGGTTATTTTCCAAAGAATGGGTAACCAATGCTTTATTTTGTACTTGTGAGAGCTGTTACAAATGTAAAATATAGAACAAGACAATTAACAGGAATCCCAGAAAGGTAATGGTTTGTCTATTCTGTGTCTAAATTAGGTGCAAAAGCAGTTCCTTAATAGTAAAAACAGGTTCCATGAAGGCTCTTTATGTTTGTATTCTTTGTCTATTCTCCTTGAGCTGTATATATATTTCATAGTACTGCTATGCAGTGTTTTAAAATTAGGAGGAAACATTTACAAATCATCTTCGGAACAATTTGCATTCATTGAATTACTAATAAAATTTTATAGAAATACTTAACGTGGTGGTATGCTGCGAGTTGTGTACAAGCTGCTTCCCAGTGTTGCAAGAGGGGAATGTGGTTACATATGCCACCTTTGGGGTTTTTGCGTGGTTTTAGGGTAAGGGATAAACAATATGGGGGATCGTAAAGTACCTATTTCCAACCCTAGTATTTCTGCACATACCTCTACCTTTGTTTACCCTGTACATGCGTCAAGTATCTGATACAGACATTTATAGATGCATTCTGTTTTAAAGTCATGGAGCAAAGTTCCACGAGGACAACTGTACGTTCACTGATAATGTTATCATCCCCTTATTGGGTATAACTGAGCCTTTACGTACTGACAGTGGTATGAAATCAGTTTGTTTCAGCCCTTTCTAGTTTCAGGAATGTTTGTGTCCATGTATTTTATGATGAAACCACAATAGAACCTCATTACTTTGTTAGTGGTTGCTGTCATAGGAATCTGTCATATGAACACAAATAAAATTCAGACTTCTGCTGCACTTAATCAGTGCTGAATTTTGCAAGGATGTGGATGGTAAGCCAATTAAGCTCTGTTTGCCTACCATGTTGCTGCAATTTTGGAAAATTCTTTTAACTACTTTGGAGAGTATGTACTGTCAAATAGATGTTTGTGTTTATCCCAGAGGTGGCTGCATTTCAGTGAAATGTAGCATGATGCTGACATAGTCCATAATGATCTCTTAGATTATGCAGCAAAGTATTTCTAACTTATTTAAGATGATGTGAAAAAATGCCTAAGGTTAAAGCATCCTATTGTCCCAAGTAGTATTTATTTATTGTGTCCTCTCTCATCTCAGTTTTACTGTTTTAAATTCTAAAACTTAGTTACAGGTCAGAATTCAAATGAAAAAAGCAATGTACATAAGCTTGAATTTTTGTATTCCTCTTAAAAAAGGGTTATCTGTTCCCTTAAATATGCATTCTTGCATGTACTTCATGCTATGAATTTGCAGTGTTTGTGGCTGTATGTTGCCAAAATAGCTAGTAAAGTATATGCTGTTAATATATGGGGTGAAATAAGCAAATGTTATGGACATATCTGATTTCTACGGTACAAGAGAACTGAATTTTGTCTGTACGGATGTAGAGTCACCTGCAAACAACATATCAGTGGGGATGTTTTTAAAATTCTTTACAGTATCTCCTCTAGATCTCTTCAACTATAGTCTTACTTGTGCATCAAGTGTTGATAAACAATGTTGAAATTAATATTAGTACTGTAAGTGTTTGAGTTTATGTATAAACCTAATAAAAATCTTAGGGGAAAAATCGATAGCTTATAAGTCTACTGTAAAAAGCTTATAGATGGACATTGATGAAGAAGAGCAGTTTTTAAAATGTCACTATCTTTTTAAGGTTTTTCTGGTGGCATAGGTGCTGCATGTTTTAATCCATGGAGCAAAAGATGTGGCCTCTTCTGTCCAGCTTACTTGTCTTGTAGCAATTTGAAAATCAGTTTGATGATGACATTTCATGCACCAGCACATATCTTTGTTTTTAGGATTATTTTTTTTTCCCTTTTGGACAACATCAAAACTTTGGATGAAGTTTTCTTATTTTTGCTAAGTTTTTGAGGACTCTCCTCCCCTGCCAAATGCAGAAAGGGGATATAAACGTTTTCCTGCATGCACATTTGGCATGTTCCACTGAAGGACTGGTGTTCCTCCTGTTCCAAGTTTTATAATAACTTAAAAGCAGATTCTGTAGAAGTGAAGATATTTCTACATACACACAAATGGAATGCATATGTTTAAAATATTTGCAGGTCAGGTGGAAGTCTTGATATTGTTTTCAATAGCAGCATGTTTCCTGGTTTTATTCTGTTTTCCTGTTTCCTTTTTTTTCCGTCCGTCTTATATGAATATGAAAGTCACCTTATTATTTTATTTTTAATTTCAAATTAATTCCAGGTTGACCATATTCCAAATTTATGAAATTAAATTATTTGAGTTGAAATGATTGAAAGCATCTTAAAGCTGAAACTCCAGTTATGTACGAACTACCTCTGAGTGTTTGTTAAACCTTAATTATAATTGTATTACTGGGGATGTAGATCTATCATGCATGTTTTTCAAGTGAGGAAGCTTAGATTGTTTACTTAGGTACACGTTGCTGTCTTCTTTGTGTGATGAAAATCATTCCCTTTTAACTATTTCTATTCTGTTTGATAATAAGCCCTGTAACAGAACTGACACACTTTCATAAAGATGTATCGTATCTTTCTTGCAGTATCTGGTGGAATAAAGATATTTTTTTCCTTCAATTTTATCAATTTGAGCCTGAATCTGGAGGCAGTCAGAATAGATGGGGTTAGAAGAATGTTTAGGCCAAGTTCTCAGAATTTGAAAGTGACAGGTATGAAAGGGAAGGTCAGGGGCCTTTTTGCAGATGAAATGCGTGATGTTATTGTACACACTGAGCATACTTTCAACATTCTGCGCTGAGTTGTATCTTATATCAGAGGAAAGCATTCAGCTAGATGCTTGCTGCTACCAAAGACTTGTATTCTTGCTCATATCTCTGCAGATTGGAGTATCATTATGAGTTCACAGAATGGTTTTCTGAGTTGAAATTACTCTGCAGCACTAAAATAAATACCTGGTTTTTTATGTTCATGAACTTAAAGTAGGCACGATTATCAGCCTTCAAAAAGCCAATTTACCAAACTGATGAGAAATTTGGTGTTGGCCCTTATTTGAATCAAACGTTAAAAGATAACGTTTTTTCTTCGCACATATGACACTTGATAAGGACAGAAGGCCATGAAACAGGAAAGCAAGGTAACATGTTCTCTAAAAGGCTCCATCTTGTGAGTATATTCTTGGATGCATCCCAGTGTACTTAGTGCCCATCTTGCTAGATGAAGCTTTGCGTTTCAGCATGTCTTCT
This sequence comes from Charadrius vociferus, assembly GCF_000708025.1. Lineage (NCBI taxonomy): Eukaryota > Metazoa > Chordata > Aves > Charadriiformes > Charadriidae > Charadrius > Charadrius vociferus. Next base: position 619,702 of record NW_009646736.1, read on the forward strand.
TTCCAAAACAATTCAGAAAGCATAACTCCTTCCCCACATCTTGGAGTCTTTCTGTGTGCTATTTAGGAGTCACAATGTTATATCCATGGAAGCATATCTTTAATCTGTGGGTGTAAGATTTCTGGAAATTAGATCAGGGATGTTGATAATAGACTTTGGATGATTTAAGAGGGAATGTCAGAATAGAATGTTGCAACGGGATAATGTCCTCCCACTGCTAGATGAATGTCTTAGCATCCCCTTGGCATTCATAGGAAATAAACTTTGAGGTGAAGCAGAGACATTTATTTCCAAAATGGGAGTCATTTATCCTGCTAAAGCATTGTATTCCAGGGACTCTGTTTCCATTATACCCAACAGTTGATGATGAATAATGCTGCTGTTTGATGGATATTGATATAGTAGAATGACAGTTGATCTTCATGTGACTTTTACGCAAACTATGCATATGTAGTTAGAATAAAAGAAATGTTATTTCCTAATTTTCTTGGATGACAGATTTGCATTTTGCTTTTAGCCATTCAAAATGACTATCATAATACAGTACATTTAAATTCTTATATATTTGTCACACTGATTGAAGTATAGTTAGAAGCATCAATGTTTCATCATTTAATGGCTATCAAAAATATTTAATATAACTGTGGCATGTAATAGAGGTGTCCTGTTACTTAGCACAGTAGCGATTTTCAGTAGTTCACAAATAGCTTGAGCACTCACTTGCAGCTGAAAAATTATAGTAAAGTCAGGGTTGCACTTCAGCCTGTGCGAGTTCTGAATCTGATTTCGGATCTGGATGGGCCATATTCAGCTATATAATATTAAATGATCACCCAGTCAAGGTGCGGTCTAAGTGCTTGTGTCATTGACGTCTGAAGGTAACAGAAGGTAACTCGGTGTAACTTCTGTCCCAAGGAAAATCATAGTTTGAGTCCTCTTGGAACAACATTTCTGGGCACTTCAAGGAGGAAAGGTAATTGGGAACAGCCAACATGGGTTTATTGAGAGTAAATTATGCCTCACCAACCTGATTAACTTCTATGGTAAAATAACTTGATTTGTGGACAAGAGGAGAGCAGTGGATGTCATTTACCTTGAATTGAGCAAGGCGTTCAGCACTGTTACTCACAATACACTTGTATCCGTGTTGGTGCGCTGCAGTCTGGATGGATGGACAAATAGGTGGGTACGACTAGGCTCAGTGCAGTGGCCAATTCATCCTGTTCTGTCTGGGTAAAGTAAGAAGTGCAGTAATGCCAGTGTCTCTCCTGGGACCTGTCGTCTTTAACATCCATAGCAGTAACCTGGTGGTGGTTAAAGAGTGCACTCGCATGGATTTTGCAGGTGAAACCAAATTGAAGGAACCAGTTATTATGCTACATTTTACAAAAAAGAGGTGTTTTATGTAGAAGGTGGCCTACAGAACTTGTGCAGCTAGTTTAGTTGTTTCTTTAAAGAATATATTGGCAGATGGAAGGCGAGTACCACTCTGGTGTACCACTCATTCAACAAAACTAAGAAATCCTGTAGGATACCTTTTCAGAAATATACTCTGATTAAATATTGTACATGTGAAAATTCTTTGCATTTTAAAAGACTTAAAATGTTCATAAGGTTGATGGTGTACAAATTGCTTTTCAACATTCAGTGTAATATACTGAAAGCAAGACAACTTCAAAAAATAATTATTCACTGAAAGCATATGGTACTGCTTACCTTATAATGTTCTCTTAATTAACATAACTATAAAAAGATGACTATTGAAATTTAGATTTTTTTCTGATTGTTAAAATCCTAATTACAGCAGTCTTAACAACTGCAGTGTGGGTAATACTCTTTTATTATTAGTTCCACATCTGAGAATCAGTTTGTTCACTTTCAAGGCATTTACACACCAATTTCCGTGCACTTTTTTGGAAGTGAATGTGTGTAATGACTAATGAGCCAGCTAACGCATTTTTGCATGATGACTGTGGGTATTGGGAGAAAACAGAGTATCCGTTTCCAGTTTAGGGCCATGGAATATCATAAATTTAGAAAAATAAACTAGATTACCTGGTTTAAATGTGTAGATGTTGAAAAATAATTTACACAGTGCTGTGTTAGAGAAACAGCATTGTTTTGGAGGGAGAAACACTGAACACCAGTACAATTACAGATGAAAAGAGTTGCAGGTACCCTGCTTATGACACTAACCAACTAAGCATGGCTTGCAGTTTCAAATGTACAGGCTTTTGGCCAGTTTAGTCCCAAGGCTAGTATATGATTGCAGATTTTTTAAAACTAATTCTAAAGATACAGGGACAGAAGGAATAACAGTTTGTAACCACCGGCATGACATACTTTGAGATGGTAAAAACCGTTCCTTTTAGGGATGGTTGGGTGAGGGAGCTTTAATAGAGACAGTTATTTGAGAAGGACTGGAGCTATTACTGGAGTCTAGCGTACTTCTTTTATGAGGAAACAAGACAAATGCAGGCAAGGGGAGAAGCAAACAACAATAAAAGTTATAAAAAAAAAACTTTTTTGTTTTTTATTCAGACTTTTACTGTATTACTACTGCTGGAGAAACATGGGTTCAGCTCACAGTCTTATCAGGCATTCTGTGACCTGACAAACTAGAATTAACGTCTAACTGTTTAGGTCAATGGTCTTTACTGCCTCCTTGGTCACAGGCTCAGAGCAGTGTTCTGAAGGATGGTCTTGTCTGGATAAACCTGACACTTGCTAAACAAAAGGCAAATAAAGGATAAAAGGAAAAAGATAAGGTAAACAAAAAGACAAAAGAGAAAGAAGGGAAGGTAAACCAAACTGATATTTTAGGTCTTTCTGACTTCAAATTGAGTTGAATATGTAATCTATTCACACAAGCTGTTTTGATCAGGACAATAAAAGTTCAAGGGTGTTATGAAGAATCCAAGGATACTGTGGAAGTGGCAGCTGTGCTGATAAGGCTTTCCAAAGGATTCCAAAATGAATTAATGTGTAAATTGCTATATGCTGTCTTTGCAGATTGTGGTCCAATGTTGGACCTAAATCACAGATGCCAATTTCAGATTCCATGCTCTTCTGTTTAAGGTTGTTTCTGTGGTTTTGTCTATATAGTACCTTCCTTGCTTCCAGTTGATATAACAACTTTATGTGAATTTTAATAATTTTGAATACGTTCCTGTGGTAATTACTGCTATAAAGATTCAATAGGAAAAGGTATGAGGGGGAAACTGATGACTGAATTGGTTGAAACAAAAATATCACTTTTATTTTATTTTATATATAAAATTAAAATCTTGCTTAGTTACAGTGGAGGATGGACAGCAAAGATTAATTCTACTTTGGAGGTTTTGGTCATAAATTCCTATATTATTGAAGAATTGGATCAATGGAGTAGCACCTGGATATCCAATGGATATATTTGGTAACATGTGATTAACAAACAAAGAGGCTGTGGCTTTTGTTAATATCTATGGTGCCCCTTCCCCAACACAGTGTTCCTTTCTATTCATCTTCGCAGTCTCAGTGATTGTCATTTTGTAAGGTCCTTTATTCTGGGCTCCAATGCCACTGAAGAGCATACAGTATTTAATGACCTTCTGCATCAGCAGTTTCATCTCTTGAGAAATTAAAATTGATTTGCTTTGTCTTTGATATTGAAATTCTAAAGCAGACCTTTTTTTTTTCCGACTTGTGTAATAATAGTACCTGCAGTCATGAAAAATTGGGGAAGAGGACAAAAGTTCACAAGTACATTGCAGAGTTAAGACTACTTTACGATAAACTCTGTTAACTAACTTGGTCAAAAAAAAAAAAAAAAAGCCTGTCACTAGACAGTTTAAAATATGTCCCTGAAAAGAATGAATACTCTTCGTCATCCCTGTAAAATTACAGGGGTTCTGTCTGTTAAGGAAAAAAAAGATTTCATAGGACTTTTTGTTTCTCTGTGTATTTTGTATGGCCTAATTCCTTTTTATTCTTATCCATCTGATCTTGGAAAACTGTCAGTTTAACGTAGAGGTATAAGAAACATTATGCTCATTGTGAAAGGATAAATTAGTGTTTGACCTCAAACACCTTACAATTTTCTGTGATAGACCACAACTTTCAGTTTATTATTTTAACAGATCAATAGGTACATTAATTCTAAGAGGAAGCCCAAACTCTCCTTTTTTTTTTTTTTTTTTTAATTAGTTTTATTCTCCCATAAGGTTGAAATTTCTCTAGGTAAATCAAAGACAGGAAAGTAATTCACTGGAGAAAAAGCAAATGATGCAGAAAATGCCAATATCAATTTCCTAAACAAGTCATAACTTGAATGACAAGAATCTTGTTTCCGGCACTGACTCTAATAATATGAGTAATCTAAGGCACTGAGCAGAAGGCACATTTTACAAACTCGTGATTTAACTTAAAAAGATGACTGAGATAAATTAAACCTTGCTAAGCTGTGTGAGATAATGTCTTGAAGAACAAAAAGACCTTTACCCTCAAGGAAGTAATCTTGGTTGTAGCATGATTTATATTTTAAAGGCATTATCAACAAGGTGGATGACCAAGCGCTGAAAACTCGTTTAGGGACATTTCCAGTTGCATTTCTATGCTGCATAGTATATTTGAAGTTGGATGGAATCTCAAAACAGGGCTTTAAAATGAAGAAAATAGTTAACACAAAATAAAAATACCTTTGTGTCTTCCACCTCAACCGCTTCATACATTTTTCATTTTAGAAGCACAGTTCATCACATTTTGTGGAGCTAGCTGGAAATTGGGTTGCTGTAATAACTTGTGGCTCAGTGATAGAAGAATAAATGTAGAAGCGCTGAAGATAGTGTTGGTTTCTTCAAAGAAAGATGGAGAGTGTATATGAAGACAAATGTCGGGTTTCAGGTTAACCTAAACCAATTTTTTTGTCTGCTTATCTTCCACAAACTTCACTTCTCTGTACCTTAAGAAACATGGGAAATTAAACTTTTGTTGCTGCGTAGGCTAATCTTGAGGAAAAGTATATCTGCAGTCCTTAACCCAGATTGACTTCTCAGAATGAGGAAGGGCTGTCTTCTGAGGCTCATTGACACGACTAGAATGTGGGCACAGTTACCTGAATATTTTGGTGGTGTTCCTAAAAGGGATGAAGTAGCTTTGAGGAAGATTAAGATACCATTGGAAATAGATTGCTAGTGTAATTCATGAAAAGGAGGAATTCCTCAATGACAAAAGCAGCGGGGGAAGCTTGATTTTCTTACTGTGTGTTGATGTTGTGGAGCTTTAGGGTATTATCAGGCATAGATAATACTTTCAATAACACAACTCGCTCCCTGTGCCTGCCTTCCCCCCACCCTGAATTGCTGCATCATTCAGTCCTACCTACATTTTCATGTTTTAGCTGAAATCCAAGAAATGAGAAACATTGCAAGTCAGATGTTTGTTTTCTTCTTTTAGTTTCTTGATCACCACCTACCACAAAGTGCAGTTTTATTTCTTGTGCTTGGACAATCCCTAAGGAAAGAACAATTATCTCCAAAAGTCATATGGTTCTGATCCAGTAATCTATAATGGTATTAGAAGTGTGCTAAAGACAGAGAGATATCTACTGGATAAGACACAAACTCTAAGCATTTTCGGTTGCTAGAGTGCATTTTTCACAAAGTACAGTATCCTGGTCTGCCGCTTCAGTTTGGGCTGCGTCTCAGCTGAAGCAGCCTTCTTGCTCCCTTCCAGTCCTTAGCCTAGAGCTAGCTGACTATTCCAACTGTAGGTGAATTACAAGCTTTTTTTCCCCACACACCTGCATATCATAAAATGCAAATATTTTGTATTAGCAAAGCTTGTTGAGATCCTAGGGTGAGATGTGTTGAAGAAAGATAAATAATATTCTTTATACTTCATGTTGTAAGAGTGCACGACAGTCATGCTCGTTTGAATATCTAGGTTAGCCATCCAGAGCACCATCTTTATTTCTCATTCAAGACACCCACTGCAGAATTTAGCAGACTTTGTGTTTACATTTGTAGTATTTCAGACTCAAGCGATTCTTCTGTGTTCCAGAAATTTAGTCTTGCTATCAAAGACTTACAGTTTAGGTAATATTTTTCTAGCTCTGCTTTTCCTTACTGGTTTTTATTGTTTTCAACTCCTTGGTTCTTTTTCTCTCTTTAGCAGAAGGCGGTCATATTCTGTCACACAGGCAGACGTCTGAAGTCTTCTATTTTCAGAAGAATGTGTTTGTATTTGTGTGCGGAGGATCTTTATTCTCCAATAAAGAAGGTGAAGTCCTTTTCAGTTTATGTTACTAATCCCTTGTGAGGGACAGAAGCAGTTCTTTGCTCAGAGAATCTTTTACTGTTTTATTTTCCATTGTCATGTACTGTTCCTTCTGATGTTATTTTTTTCCAAGTTTTAGAACATGCATACTTACACAGAGATATCGTAGAATGATAGAATATCTCAAGTTGGAAGGGACCCATACGGATCATCAAGTCCAACTCCCTGCTCCTTGCAGGACTACCTAAAACTAAACCATGTCACTAAGAGCATCGTCCAGATGCACCTTGAACTCTGACAGTCTTGGTGCTGTGACCACTTCCCTGGGGAGCCTGTTCCAGTGACCAATCACCTTCTCTGTGAAGAACCTTTTTCTATCTGAACTTCCCCTGACACAGTTTCATTCCGTTTCCTTGTGTCCTATCTCTGGTCACCAGAGAGGAGGAGATCAGCACCTCCTCCTCCACTGCGCCCCTTAAGGAAGTTGTAGACTGTGATGAGGTCACCCCTCAGCCTTCTCTTCTCCAAGCTGAACAAACCGAGTGACTTCAGCCGCATCTTGTTAAGTCTTGCCCTTGAGACCTTTCACCATCTTGGTCATCCTCCTCTGGATGCAGTCTAATAGTTTGGTGTCCTTCTTATATTAAGGGACCCAAAACTGCACACAGTGCTTGAGGTGGGGGCTGTGCCAGTGCAGTGTGAAGTGGGACAATTGCCTCCCTTGATGGGCTAGCTATGCTGTGCTTGATATAACCTAGGGCACAGGTGGCCCTTTTTGCTGCCAGGTGACACTATTGACTCATATGCAAAAGATCTCTTTCCACGGGGCTGTTCTCTGGCCTCTCATCCCCCGGTTTGTATGTATAACCAGAATTACCCCATCCCAGGTGGAGAATTCTGCACTTGCTCTTGTTAAATTTCATATGGTTGGTGATTGCCCAGGTGTCTAGTCTATCCAGATTTCTCTGTCTCATAATTAATTTTCAAATTAATATTATCCCCTTCTTTCATCAGCCGCAATTCTAACAGTACTAATGCAGTGCAGGTACAGATTACAGTTGCTGTATGTTGAGAAATATTCAGTATAGTGTCTGAAGTACCCAGCAGCCTCATAGCCCTTTTAGGCGTTTATCATTACTTTGTGAGGCACTGGATGGATGCTAGTCATGGCTTATTGTTGGAGACCTGGGATGCAGGGCTGACAGCTAACTTCCATCTGGTGGACCTTCCTATTTTTCTCTGAAGAGTGTAGTCTCACATTCTGCTCATTTTCATTTCAAATATTTCACTTTTGAAGCATCTCATAATGTTTAACTTGTCAGAGGGAAACCTAATTTTATTATTACATTTTTTTCTCCTACAAGTTTGTGAACAGCTCTGCTGTCCCGTTCAAGCTCAGTGTACAAACATAATAGCAAAATCTGGACCCTGAATTGGTTTCACCTGGTGTGTGCCTCTGTCATTTATCTCGATCAAATATGAATATTACTCCAATTTTCTATCTACACAAATATCACGTACATGTAAACTTCTTGGAGTGTAGTACAACTGTGCATACTTCGAGGCAATATTTAACATACTAGGCATCAAAATGCAGCCCATCTGATGCAGTGATCCAAGAGCAAAAATAATGTCCAATAAAGTAGCCTAGGAAATGCTTCTCCAGTCTGTTTTTCCATTCCTAGGTAATTTTTTCTGCTGCAGAAAAGTTTTTGATATGCTTGCTATAAAATTACCTTTAGTGAATCCTATCTTCTTTAATATTCATTCCATAAAATGATGTGCCCTCCTCAGAAGGACCTGTAACTAAATCCTATAAACACTAGCTAGATACATAATGATTATATAACGTACTAGGAGGAAACAGGTCCAGAATATTTATGTTTAGAGGTAAAGATATTTTACAAATTATTTTGTATTTCTTATTTCATTGCAAACTCTGTTATGAGTGAAAAAATGGATCTAAGAAATCTGAAAACAAAAAATGACTTTTCTGTTACCACCTTACAAATGTTTACTTTCAGGATTCTAGATGTTTGCGTTAAAGAAAAGTTAAACTGCTTTTACTTCTGTTTGCACTGTTATGGACTGTGGCTTAAAGTTTAATCATATTTCAGTTTTAAAATATATTGAGTTCATATTTTTGAAAAGGCTTTATATTGAATCTTTGCTTTAAAGAGAAAGATATTTATAGATAGTTGTTCATCCAACCAAAGTGCGTTTAGATATCTAACTAGAAAGATATTTTTTTTAACCTTCTGATTATTGCAAATTAAGTTTTATGATGAAATGGTGTTCAAGATACTAATTACTTAGCATTGTAAGGGCAATCTGCCTGGCGGATATATATTAGATATGATTTATAAAAGGAATATATAAATAGGCTTTTGGAAAATAGTCCTGGTTATATATGTGCAACAACAAATAAAGTTCAGGACTGTAAGTATTCATCCCACAGGAATAAATCAGGACAAAAAGCAGCTAATTGGAAGAATTTGTAAGGTGTGCTAGTGGAAAAGAACTTTCATTTCTTTATAGCTGAAATCCAAATATTGTTTACCGAAACTTTATTTATTGACTTGTAGCTAATTAGCTGCTAGCAGACCAGACAAATAGTTGGAATAGAATGGAATTTGAGAAAAAAAAAAAATTGAAAGTTTGTAGCACTCATTAAAAACAATGTGTTGTGTTTCAGTTTCTGGAAAGACACTAGCTTGTCAGCCTGATAAGTGTTCCATGCATTCAGTCTTAACTCTTTTTCATTTACGTATATAGAAGCATATATGTATGAGTAGACTTATACTTGTTTAAAGAAAGACTTTAACTGAGGAAGTGTTGGTTTTTGGAGAAGAATTTTGGCATTATTTCATGCCTCCCCCTTTTTCCCCAGTGACTATGGCTTCCATTGAAAATTAAACTCTTTAACCAGGTAATTAAAAAACCTATGGATTCAGAGCAACAGAGAGAGACTTCATTCAGATGCATAGCAGAATGAATTTAATTGGAGGCATGGATAACAAGGTTCCACTCTCCTGCAAGTAACACGCAACTCACCTTGTGTATGTGAACACCATGAAACACAGTGCACAACACAAGAATACACAGCCTTTAAAAGGTAATGAACTGTGTGTGAATCAAAATCTGGTAAAATCTCTAACAGCATTCCAATTACATAAAATCTGCTATTAAAGTGAATGCAATTAACAATGACATCCACATCCCATATGGCACCAGAAAAACAAATGGGCAGAAAATGTAAATAAATGTGAACTCTTCCTGATCCGTGCAATGAAGCTCTTCCATTAGAATATCTGTGGGAACAGCCAAAAAGTAGTAAGAAATAATAATTCCACTCTGTCAAAATGAGAGTCTTTACTTGCATGTTGATGGGAAAATTGAAAGAAACCCAGACATCAAAGGCAACGCCAGGAAAATCCAGGAACAGTTTAAAGTCTCCCACTCAGCTTAGGTAGTCGTACCTTTAATGTCTGTTTTCTTGTGCAATAGTTTGTTTGCATGACCAGTTGTTTTTTTTTTCTTTTTTGGATGCATTTGCTCCAGAATATTGCTCATTTAGGTTAACGACCGATAAATTATGACCTTTGAAAAGTTCATATATGACTATGTGATGTGAACAATCATAATTTGTATATATATAATTTTGCAGGAAAGCAACAGAATAAATAGTAACTACTGATACATAGATGCACGTGCACTCACTCAGAAGATATTAGTTGTCTTTTTCCCTCTCTTTTGTGAGCAGTGGTAGGGTTAGCTGTGATTATCAAGAGGGTCTTCCTTGTGCCATAGAAGCAATGCCCGTATCTCATGGACCTTGTATTTTCTCACGTGGGTAATCTTTTTGTTTCTTTTTTTTTTTTTTTTTTTTTTTTTTTTTTAAAGAAACATTTGCCTTTTTTTTTTTCTTCTGGGGTAATTTTTTTTTTTTTTTTTTTTTTTTTTTTTTTTTTTTTATTTTAAAGGAACAGATTGCTCCAAAACCGTTCAATAGTTATATAAGCTTGTGAAAGGTATAGGCTCTGATGTATCTGAAGCTGAATAATGTGGCATTTGCAATCAAGCTCAAAAACTCCAGAGAAATATGGTAGTTGACTCTCTAGTGAGGAACTATGTTTTTGGCTATCAAATACTTTCAATATTCAACTATGTAGTCATAGTTGAAGCTAAATGGTTCCTCAGTCTTATGGAAGGACTAGGGGAATCAAGTTCAAATCTATAATAAAATTTTATTAGTATTCTTGGTGATACCACGTTTCTTGACATCTGTCAGTGGGTTCCTGAAGCCTTAGTGGAGATCCCAGCTTGCAGCGTAGTATGGAAGGAGCTAATGCTCATTCAAAAATTTCTGCTGTAGTATGAAAAATGGGAAATTTTGGCACAATCAGAAAAATGAAATAGGAGGCAAGCACAGGCCCCCCCAAAAAGTGTAAAGAAAAAAGAAATTTCCTAATAATCTGTATTCTTTCCTATCAGCTTTGAAAACAAAAACTCTTGGGGAGAAAAACAGACTCATCTTGTGATGCGTGTTACTCAAATATAACCTCATTGACATAGTTCCTCTTCCCTCCACTACTGCCCCCTGCTAAAAATATACTGACATCAAGTAACTCAGATGGTGTGTATGTAATTTGCAAGTGCATTAAAACTGAGACTAGAAGGAAACTACTGATTTTCCAATGCAAAGTTCATGTGGAAACTGATGTGATCTATGTGCCTGCCTGCCTACTTGTTGAGAGCAGAAAATTTGTTGGAATAGATACCAAACAAATTACTATAATGATACCGTGAATATTCTTCTTGCTGACAATGTACAAAGCTCCAGGAGCTTCCTTCCTGAAACTCATGCTATGTATGCACTGACATCTCCAGAAGTTAATTGAGAAGAGTAAGGGGAAACAACTTTCTCATGAAAAGGACTGATGGAAAAGTAGTGTTTTACCCTGCAGGAAATCTTGTCATTTCTTTTTGTCCCACAGAACAACAGAGTTAAAGTGGTGGTAATATTTTTTTAATGTGTTTGCTTGAAGTTATTCTAAAATGAAATGGTCTGTGTGGATTAATTAAGTCAGTGTTCATCTCTATATCAAGTTAGCACTTGCATCATTGTGCCTCCTGCCTTTCAGTTCTGTGAACCACACTCTGGAAATTTTAGTGGTGCAGCTACAGAGATGGGCCAATGTCTCTCTTTGGAGATGTTGTTCTGCTAGGGAGGTCATGGAGCCAAATCAAATAGGTTTGTGAAGTTTTTCTTAGTTTTTACTGTATCCACATCAATTTGTAAAGCTCAGCTGAAATGGAAGTTACAGTAAGATGACTTAGTTCTTCACTGACTTGCACTTCATGTTTGCATTTGGGCAACTCTCACCATGGTCAGAATGCTGTATTAAATAGCAGTCATGTTTTACATTTACTTTGTACAGATGTAAGTGATTATGGTGGAAATGAAGTATCTTTTCATACCTACCACTGCTCAGCAAATAAGACTAATTACTTCATATCATGCTGATTTGCTCACATCTGTGTATTTGGTGATGTCAGCTAGTATAGTATTTGAGTGTATCTAAAGGAATTAGCTCCTTTTCTTTGTTTTTTTTTTTTTTTTTTCTTCTTTTTCCCTCCTTTATACCATAATGCATCTTCCCTTTCCTTTTAATGTCAGCAATAAAAAAAATAAAGTTGTGAACTTTGCCTAAGAAATCAATTTCTTTTGATTAGTTACTTTCAGGCCAGAAGATGCATATGATATATGATCATAGGAACTCTTGTGTCATGCTATTCTTTTCTCTTTGTCTTATACTGGGTAGATCACAAGCTGGATCTTCAATGGTAGTTGTCTGCCATTTGCTTAATTTCAAGGCATTATTTGATAATGCTTTTTTCCTCTGTATTTAATCCAGTGGTGCAGCTAATGTTTACAGTGCTTGCAGCACTACTTCTACATATGCAGCAACAAAATTTAGAAGTAATGGAATTATTCTTTGGGTGCCAAGAATGCAGGCAGTATCATAAAGGATTGTCCTGGTTAGAACAGACTACATAGCTTTTAAATAATTAGGAACAAAAAAAAAAAAGTACTAATGTTTGTTCCAAGGAAGTGGTTGTTGTGTGTCCAGCGTGTGTAATGTTATGAAATGTTACAGATGATAAGAGGGCTTTTTTGTCATGTTTCTTAAGCTTAAACATGATTTGCAATAAACTTTAAAAAATACTGTATTGATGTGTATATTGTAAAAATCATGCCATTACCAAAGATCTCTGCAAGTTATGATAAAGTCTACAAGTCTGGCCACTCACAGTGAGAAACAATTACTTTTTTTTCAATTTTGTTATACTTTGATGCAAAACATGTTGTTTTGTTACACTTACAGCTTCCTTGACTTACAAAACAAACATTTTAAAGACATTTCTCAGGGAGTTGCTACCAGAACTGTGTATTAATAAGCATCTAAATTACATATCTTGCCATGTAGAACAAATTGGATTTCTTTTCATTAATATCAAGGAAGCAGAAAACAAGCTGAATCCCAAGTGAATTAAATAAACATAATTATTTGCCATTTCTTTTGCTACTGTAAACCAGTCTTTATTCAATTAAATAACTCATAATCATGTACCCACTATTTCAGTGGAGTTCAAAACAGCTGGTGTCAGAATTAAGTAGTTTTCATATACATTGTATATAGTAGTTTCAAACTATCTATTACCCTTATCACGGCAAGTGTTCTAGTGCATTTTTTTAGCCTAAACAAACTAACAAACTGCTAGTGGTTCTGCAAAGTTTTTCTCCTACGCAAATTTTGAAATGCTATGGTACAATCTTTAAAACATGAATGTTTCTTTCTATGTTTTGTTGGACTCCATTCCAGTTCAAGATTAGGTTGCTAGGAAATAATCTTAAATATTTGTCCCTGTTAGGAATGTGGAGAAAAATGCAAAATAAATCACAATCAAATTGTGATTTTTGTTGTTGTTGTTGTTGTTGTTGTTTGAGGAGCTTGATGGGGTCCAAAAACCTCATTGTCCTGGTTCCGGCAGGGATGGGGTTAATCTCCCCAGGAGCCGGCAGGGGGCAGGTATTCCCTCCCCCGTGAGCCATGCCCGGGCTATAAGAGGCGCTGCCGGGGCGAGGAGAGCAGTCGCCACTCGGGGGTGGGCTGCGGCGGTGCGGGTCCGGTCGGTGCGCTTCGCGGCGGTACTGTAATCGCGTTTTCGTCTTTCCTTTTGCTGTTCTGTTAAATTGCACTCTTTTAACCCACGAGTTTGGCCCTGTCATTTTCTTTTTTCCACGACTGTGGGAGTTGTGCGAGCGGCTGCGTGGTTCTTTGTTGCTGGCTGAGGCCAAACCACGACACTCATAATCCCCCAAATCCTTAATTACTAACTGAGCTACTGTTTCATTCAGAGCTTTATATTACTACTGTGGTGTCTTTACTGGTCTAATCAGTGTTGAGATGGTAAGATATTTTATAAAATACAGAACAAAACCACTAATGTTTAATTCTCAGAGGTGTTTTTTCCTCTTCTTCCAATGATATGTTTCTAAAAGGGGCAAGTACTCTTTTATGGGAGACCAGAGAAAAACCTCTCATTTCTGCTTCTTCAACCAATGTGAATAGATTGGTTAAATTTTTTTTTTTTTTTGAGATTTTTTTCCCAGAACTTCTCATTTTTGCCTCATACCTAAATGTTTCTAGCTGGTAGTTAATTGCTTATTCCTTTCAGTATCACTCTAGACATCCTAGATGCATTAGAGCTTCAGTGCAAAACATTAACATAATTAGATAATTCTCATAATGATACAGAAGAAAGTGTCCCAAAGTGATGAAAGTAGTTTTCCCTTAATGTTGTTATATGCAGTGACAATTTGTGTTACAGCTTTTTAAAAACATATTCTGCTACCCACACTACAGAATCATAGTTAATTTATAAAGAGCAGCTATAGCATTAGATGAATCTGCTAGGAGAGTGAATGCTTTAGCTGTAAGACGCAGAAGAGATGAGAAATCTCTCCAAATCTTGGAGCCCTCCTGAACAGATAAGATTGCAATACCAAAGCAATACAGCTGTGTCTTGGAAAACTTAGTGAGATATAAGACATATGGCCATTCTCTACAGGGACAAATTGAAGACTTCTCATTCTGATTGCTCAAAAAAGACAATAAAACTGACCCACTTCTCCTAAATAAGATCAAACCCCTGGAAGTGACACCGTTTGGATGAAATGTAATCCCTGTTTCTTGATCAGGCTACACAGACAATTGGAGCAAAATATTATTGCTGTTGAGGTGTTGTTCATTGCTCTTCCAACTGAGGTTACTGCCTCAACAGCTGAATTGATGGAATTTATTTTTGAGTATTCTTAAACTCCTGTACAGACCAGTAGTCTTATTTTCCACTTTTGAAGCTGTTTTTCTTAAAGAGTAGCTGCGTGCCGAAGAATATTGTCTAACATATATGTCAGTGATGGTGACCTGGAAAGGGTGCTTGAAACAATATGGAATATATCTGCACATATATCAGTTCATTAAAATCCAAGCTTGAAGAAGTTTAGGTTCCATACTAAGCCAGAAACTGATCTGAACTATGTGAACTGAAAAGTTAATCTGCTTTGTTCTTATCTCTTCTATCTATTTCTTAAATTCTTAAAATTATACTTTTGAATTTGTTTTTCTACTCCTCTGACTTCCAGTTAGGTTCAGAAACAAAACAACATCCTGGGGCACGTGCCATCTTCAGTTGTTAGTATCTTCCATGAATTACCTTTTTCTAAGATTTAGTATTGAGTAATAAAATGGAGATTTTTTCTTTTTTTTTTTTTTTTTTTTTTTTAATGTGTGAAAGGATGTTTAACTCTTTTTGCTTGACTTGAGCTGTTTATTATATGGGCAGAAATAGAATACAAAAGCCATCATGGCTGTAGACCAGTTGTCTGCTTTTGAGTTCTGCATGTTCCATAAGGGAAATGCGTATTATTTTTTAAGATGAAAGATAAAATAACCTGAAACTGAGTGTGCAATATTCTGCTATTTCATGTTTGTTGCAGGCAAGTGCTTCTAGGATACACTTGTTTAATTTACAAGTAAAGCACTTCAGGATTTCTTGTTATTGTTGTTTTGTCAATGCTGCAAGCTCAGCTTGAGATGTAAATCAAGCCGTGTTCATTCTGGTTTGTGCACCATTGCCAATAAAATGTTTTTGGAACTGAAACTTAGCTGGCATCTCCTGGTTATTTGTAGATGGAATCCAGCTTGCTTTTCCAGAATGGTCCTGATTCTTCAGAGCTATTGCAATAGTAAAGATGTGTTTTTGCTGTTTGTGCAAACAGAACTTAAAAACACTTTATTGAGACAGTGACCCCCCAAGAGTCCTCCCAAAGTCTGTGGAAGCTGTGGAGGCTGTGTCCTCCGTCCCTGCTGCCAGCATTTGCCCTGGGGTTGTTCGGAGGGCTTGGAATAGCCTGAGAACCATAGGAGCTGGCTATTGCGGCAGGTAGCCTAGGGAAGTCGTGTTGTTGCTACATCATCTGAGAGCAGATTGAGTCTGGAGTTTTTTGTATGGCTGCTTTTGTTTTCTGATTTTTCACAAACTCCTGAGAATGTGTAGTTTGAAACCGTAGGAGCATGGTGGTTTCAGTAACACTTGGAGCCCACAGTACTACCAACTCCAAAGTCTCTGTGTCTCTGGCCAGTATCAGTCAAGACATCAGATTTGCGGTGTATTACTTTGAAAGAGATTGCTTTAGCTAGCAGACTGCTCCGGGAGGAAGGGGGCTATTAAAAATGTGTCAGTGTGGCCACTCTTGGGTGGCATAATAAGGTCAGCAGTCTAGTATTACTACTTTGTGAGGGTCTATATTTAGATTTACCCTCTGAATTTATTTTAGTAGTATCTTTGTCATGAAAGGTTTATGATGGGGAGCTTGTGGCTTAAAATAATTCTTAGTAAACACTGAAAGAGGCCCAGAATTTTCATGGAATTTATCCTGTCACAGAAGTGTGGGTTGTTTTTTTTTAATAAAAGACCTAATGTTTTTATAAAAGCGTTTTATCAATAGCTTCCTAAGTATACTTTTCATTAACCGGAATAAACTAGTTTGTCATTTTAATGCCTTTGTGAAGTTCTAATAAACACAGTGTGTAGGGTCCTCAGCATTAAAGAGCCTTTTGATTTCTGCTTTTTAAAATGCCCATAATTATACATTTTTGATAGTTCATAAACTGAAAACTGTATTTTTAAATCAGTTTGTTATGTACTTGCATAAAACTAAAACCAAGTTTCTTGTAAGCTTATATCTGTGTTGTGTGAATAAATACAGTACTGTAACATTTTTCCATGCCTGGTAATAATTTTCTTCTGTTTAAATTTCCTCCAGTGGCACCCTAGAATTTTCTTTGTCGTATGAAATTAAAATGCCACTCAACCATCCTCTCAGACTACCTTTTCATTGTGTGATGCTGTAAATCAGCATCATCAGTGTTTTAGAATATCAGGAAAACTGAACCATAGTTATATGTAGGCAGTTAATTTTACGTAAAAGGCATTGTATTGAAATACTAAGATTAAAACAGAATAAAGTTAACAGGAAGTAAGAGTGGTGGGGAGCAGGAAATTTTTTCTCCTCTCAACTAGAGCTTAAAAAGACTAACTGAAGCCTTGAATAGTACTCTTCAATTTCCTGAAGCTTTTTTCTTATACCCTCATCCCCAAAGGGCATAGAAAGCAAAAAGACAGTCCCTCTTATGGGACAGTTCTCTTATGTCCTCTACAAATAAGAATGAATTCTCTTAGCACTCAAGATAAAAAGTGTTGGTGCAGTGGGACATTTGCGAAATAGTTGGACGTCAGTGGTATTTTGTTGGTTAGTATGCATACTATAATTAATAGGGGTGACTATAGTATTTTGGGATATTCAAATAGATGTTTCTTTCTACCAGCCACAACCCCAAATTATCCTGTCTTGAGCCTGTTGCACTCATGGAGTTTGATCCTACAAGCACACCAACGGTTGCAGTCACTTGACTTTGCTGAACTCTACTCATTCGAGGTCTGTGAAGTCAAGATGATCACTGAAGTGACTGGAACTTTGCTGGGATGTTGTCCTAGGCTATACGCACTTCTGTTCAGATGCCAAACAAGCTGCTAAATGCCCTCTCCATCCAAACTTCAACTGTATCCAAACCTGGTTCACTTGTGGTTGCAGAATCAAACTCCTAAATAATAGCCTGTCAAGAGAGGTTAATTTTCACATCTGATACTCGTGGCAGTGTACTGTTAAACTGTATAGCATCAATTTAAATGTCCAAACATATAAAACAGTTTGCCCTAGGAATTAAAATTCACATGTAAACTGACAAAATGTATACTGACATCTAATTATGGTTCATAATAGGATCTTGTTCCACTGTAGTAACACCCCTCTCATTTTTATTTTTTCAAATGACATTAATCTGGACACATAAACTTTATTCTCATTTGGACTCTCATTTGCTAAAGTTATATAATTCTGCTTCATAAATTCTGTTATGGTTGATTAGTAATCTCTACTGAAAACAGTTTTTAGTAGGTTTAATAAGAAAATTATCCAGATTCTGTCTTATCTTCATTTAAACATTGAAGCCTAAGAAAAATTTCAAATCCGATTCTCTTTAATTGAAGTATCCTGTACTGTTCCTGTTTATCTGCCACTTTATTTTCTGTTCATGTGCTTTTGGTAATAACAGCTTTAGGGTGTCATCTTTTGGGTCTATTCTTTTTGTATTTCTGATTGATGGCATTTGTAGGAGTATCGATTTCATTTAGCAAGACATCTGCCATGCTGCTGCACTGGTGGCGTTGTGGGAGTTTCATTTTCACTTACCCTTGGAGTGCCTGAGCTTTGGTGACAGAGGTTAGTTTTCTAGAAGAGCCCGAGCTCCCTAGTTTCTACATACAGTAAAAGCGCAGAAATATTGTGGAGTGCTTTTGATGAGAGAGAAGGGGTGATATGAACTAGATCATGTTGTAAGGTACTGTACTAATGTAGTTGTCTGCTTTTTACCATGCTTGTCTATAAGAAGAATTTTGTTAGACACAGGCAAACTACCAGACTTGTCATAATTCTAAGGTGGCTTTATTCTTCTTGGTGGAGACAGAGTAGGGTTACGTGAGTGTTGGAAGATGAACACTAATGCTTCCACTGAAGTCTTTAAGGATTGTTCTTAGTGACTTCAAAGGAACTGGAATTTGATGCCTGGTGGGATATAGCACTTTCTGGTGTTCATGGGCTTGAAGATTGAAGGAGTATGAATAGAAAGACATGCAACACCATATAGTTTGGGAAGAAAATCTCAGGGAAACAGGAAAATATCTGATAATGGTGCTTCAGGAATTAAAAAACAAAACAAAAGTCTAACTTGCATATGAAGGATTAAATTGATGGTTCGAAAGTGATTCCAAAGAAGATAACCAGAGTTGGGTAGTCTAGACCAGCTGTGACAGACTGTGTTGGACTTGTACTTTAAAATGGTCAAGAGTTTCAAGTGTGATTTGCTCTGTGTTCAAAGATGAGTAAACAGGATGTTATCAAATGTAATTCAAAAGTTGTAATGACTGCAGTTATGAAAGGAATGCAGTTTTACCAAACTGATTTGAACATCAATATTTTGACAGAAATCTGCCTTTACTAATGACAACATTTACTTATAAAGTTCACAGATGTTATAATGTAGAATTTATCTGTTTACTGTGGTCCACTATAGTAACTTTAATTTCCATGCTTTCTGTTGATCTTAAATAAAAATGAGCACAGCTGAATTGTAATCATATTAGCTGAAATACTTGTAGAAAAAAGATGCCATACCATTATAGGGTGCCTAGGGCAAAATAAGTTGGACAACAGTAAAGAAGAAAAACCCAACCAACATTTTTCAAAGACTATTCACTGTAGAAGGCACTTCTTATTCTTCTACATTTTACCCGTGAAAAGGATGTGTTGATATAGGGCAATATTATCTCCTATAGCTTATGAACTTGCATAGTCTTATATACCTGTGTTGGAGACGTTTCCATTCTGTTGGGTATTTCTAGACTTTATTGTATACCAGTCAGTCTGTAGCTGATACGTTGTTATGTAATGCAAGTTTCTTAATGTTCGTGGTAGTTTCTAAGGAACTGCACCCAATTGCATTCTGTAATAATGGATGGTGGTTATTTGATAGTTCAAGTGAATCCTCTGCAGCTACTGTCTTCCAAATGACTGTTTACGGCTTTCATTTTTGTTGGGATACAATCCAGCTAACCCCCGTGCAATACTACCAGCGGGAAAAGCTGTGTATTCTTCAGCATGATGGTATAACCACCAGTACAGCTTCCTTTTGCTGGGTCTCTAAAATTACATTCATTGAACCACAAATCGTATTTTGACCCGAGTCGTCATTCTGTCATTTTTTCTATTTTTGCTCAGTTTCTCCTAAGAAAATGTTATTAACAGCTCATCCCTTTTTGTAATTTTGCTGTTTCCCAGGGTTGTATTTTAAACACAGATTAGATGACAATATTTACACTGTCTGATGAGGGTTGTAAATCTGAGGTTTAGCATCTTATATTAAGACTTCTGTTTATCTGTAAAACTAGAAAGAAAATAGAAAAGAAAGAAAATGGAAAAGAAAGAAAAAGAAAACTGCTCTGCACAGAAGCCCACTTGGGGTCTCAGAATTCAGTTTTCCTCATGCTATTTTTGGCTACTAACATTTACACTCTTAACTCACTTGGAAAACATCTTTTTTTTCTCATGAGTTTGTAGACCACTGCTGATTTGATACAGGGAAAGGTCTGTCTTTTGTAGGAAGACTGGGTCACTAGATTTACCATGGTTTTCTTATGCCATTTTGTGCAAAAAAGGTGATAGGGAAAGGCTAATGGTAGTCCAAATCTTTTTTGTTGATACAGATTTTTCTCATGTTCCTTAGAAAAACGAATATATAGACTATACCATTAATTGAAAATTAAAATATGTTGCCACATATTGTCTTATGTATCCATATAATCTCTTATTTTTTTAATTTAATAGACTTGGATTTTCTGTGTTTTATATGATGCTTGCAATTTTCTGTCTAATCTGTTCCATTTACAAAGGAAAGTGCGGCACAGATGTGTTCTGGAAGTATATAAAAGGATTTAGAAATTGGCAAAATAAATGAAATCAAAAGGCAGAAGCTGAATTGTTGTCTTCTCTTTTTATGGATACCTCGAAAGCAGACTCAGTACAAGTAACTGTGTTTGCTATGGGAAGGTTCTGCTATATTTATCATTAATCTTCACTGTTTGTTCTTTTCCTATTCAAAATTGTTCCCCGCCAGTTCTGTCTATTTTATTCTGATTTTTATTATGTATTTTTCATTCTTTTTGATGTAGGTAATTTATGTTCTCAAGGCATTTTACTAGCTGTTTACCAAATGCTAGATGTAACCTTCTTTTTTTTCTAGTAACCTTCTTTTTTTTTTTTTTTTTTTTTTTTTAAATTATCCTGTCCTGCCTTTCCTCTAGAAACAGTTTTGAGCAAATAGATGAAATATAGGTCTGGGTGTTGTAATTCAGTACTTGTATATAAATTGGGACTAGATGAAAGTGTACATCCTGTATTTAGAATTTTTACACGAAAACAACAACATAATCAGTGGAAATAGAATATTTTTTTCAGTGCCTGTGAGAGCAGGAGCACTCTGTACTTTGAATCAGAGGGAAAAACTAGTGTGTAGCTCTCATCAGTCAGATTTCAGTCAATATAGTTGATACAGAATCAAATCAATATAGTTTATTGAAGTCTTCAGAGTTTTCTAGACTATGGGATGAGTTCAAAATCTAATCCATCTGTATCTAATTATTCAGTATCTGTAAATTAGTTTTTCCATTGGAAAATTCATTCTATACAATTTTAATGGCAATTTTCTACTCTCAACGGAGAAGTTTCTTTGATCTTGAGTTGTTCTTCATGGTCACAAGAGGGGAAAGAGAGTGTTAGCATGAAGGATAGCACAGGGATGAGTATGTGGTATGGGCAGGAAGGATGCTTAACTCCAGGAGACTTTCTTGTTGTGGAGTACTCAGATGAGGTCTCCAATATCCAAAACAAGTACCTACTCAATGGGGTAAGGTTTTTTTATCCCTTTCTTCCCTTGTTATATTTTGTAGAAGTAATTAAATATTTATTAGAACAGGAAATAGAACCTTCCCTTCCTCTATCCCAAATAAGTACAATCACCAGTGAACTGTAGAGAGTGTTTATCTTTCTCCTCTGAATTAACCAAGTAAAAACATCTTCAGTAACAGAATTTATACGAAAACGAAAATTACATTGAGCCCAGTGCTGAGACATATCACTTAGAGTGCAGAAGACTGAATTCAGACTTTCTCATCTGAATCAAACAGAGATGAAACTTGAGACTGAACTACTTATGTCCCCAGTTAATATAATGATTTTTTTTTCTTCTTCCCCCATCTCTGTTTTTTGGTTGGTTTTTTTGTTGTGTTTTTTTTTTTTTTTTCCCCCAAAGGCATCTTTTTGGTCTCCATTTCATCCCTTTACAAGACAAGGAAAAGTCTGCAATGTCAGACTCCTTCCTTCTACAGCACGCTCTCACAGGTTAATTCTTATTTTAATAGTTAGCACACAGTAATACAACAGGTAGTTGTAGGCATATACAGATTTTCCAGATGAAAAGTTAAAAGATAGCAAGTAGTTTACAGCATCAGTCTACTGGAATTTATTTAATTGCACCTGCTGCAAATGTGGTCATTTTTAGATTTAGCTGTGAGTGATATATGAGGATTATTTGTGTCTTTGTGGGATCTTTCAGTTCCTGAGAAAACCTCAGCAGCTGGCAAAGTGGGAACAGGTACGGTTAATCTTGCTTGTCATTGGATACATTTGGAAATAGAGGTTTATGAGAAAGAAGATATCCTGGTTTTTGTTCTTTGATTCAGTCTGCTTTATTAGAGAAGCTTATTGATTGAAAAATGGAATGGAAACCTAGGAGTTGCTAACCTAATTTTATATGGTTAATGTCCTGTAAATAGGGGATCAATCACAAGTTTCAGTGGAAACATTTGAGAGATGGTCTTGCCAGGTTCATGCAGCAAGCAGGAGCTGCCAGGTAACTTGCATGACAGACAGAGTTTCTTAAGCTTCCAGGCAGATTTGGGTGTTACTGTGTGTATGATATCATTGTTCAGGGCTCATAATAGTGTAAGAATATACTTATTTCTAAAACAAACACAACAGAGTTCCTAGGATCTTTATTCAGATTTTTTCAGTCGGATTTGAAGAATGAAATGGAAGATGGTAAGAAGGGAAGTTAATGGGTAAAAAAGTAGTCGTTTTCTAGTCTCTGTATGAAAGTTAATAGGCTATTTCAATAACGACGCTTTGGAACAACCTTTTTGCTAAGTTGCTTGGTCACTTTGGAAAAAGAGGAAAATTTCATTTTGAGTCTCTAAATCCTAGCTACTTTAATGGTAAAAGTGGTAATAAAGGCCTGAAACTGTTAAACATTTGAACCGAGGTCTCATTGGTGAATCAAATACTATGATTTTTCAGAACTTATGTCAGACTAGAATGCATAGCCTCAAGAAATAACCATTTTCTCTATCCTCAAGGAATCCCTTAACAAGATCACCCACAAGCAATTTACTGTAAGACTGTCTTCTCCATCTGTTACTAGTGAATATAGCCACCTTACTTTCTCTGCTGTGATATCAAAGCTATGGTATTAAATTGGAAGCGTCTTCTAGAACAATATCGCCAGGCTTTATTCTTGCAGTAGGCTTTGAATTAGTTGAGTAAAATGATGCAACATTTTTGTTGGAAATGGGTGCTTAGCCTAGCCAACTTTTTAACTAGATTTGATTACAAACATCCCAGGAAATTAATAATTCCAATAGGAAAGAGAATCATTATAACATTGTGGAAAGTCCTTGTGCTGCGTAATATTTTCTTTTATTAAGCCATCTGTTCTTTCTTTGATATGAGTGTATTTTGGATAGGGGCACTTTACTAGACATTCCAGCATCTCTCGTTAATGGCTAGTTTATTACACTAATTAAAGATCAGCTTTATAAAATAAAAATATGGAAGATACAAATCTGGAGCTCAACTCTCTCTTCGGCATGAAAGGCCAAATGGTAGGAAGTCTTTTCGTGGATTTCAGTGGAGATTTTCCTTCCCACTTGTTTTGTTTAATGTGAGGGTGATTTAAGGAAACGGCACATACCGCATAGTCGGCAATCTGTGCTCTGATTATTTAATCTAGGCCAGGGAACACTCACTTTCCGTGCAGTAATAGCTTGTATCGCAATCTGTGCTTCTCAGTGGGTGAGCTGGAGAGCTGTGGGTAGTTCAGAGTGTTGCCTTCCTACCTAGGGAATCCTCTTCTGCACACTACAGTGGAGTTCTGCCTCCATCAGAGCCAAACCTTGATATCTGACATATCTTATGTACTACAGCAGGTCATAACACTGATTTAAAGATTTGATTAGTTTTAATCCAGTTTTGGAGATGTTTGGGTATTTGAACTGTTGGTGCAGTAACTACATATGCCCATGCATTTGGGGAATTTAAACTGCTACATAGGATCTACGGGCCTAAGGAGGGGAGACTCTTAGTGGAGGTGGGAAGGAATCCTTCAGCACCATCTTTTTAGATCCAACAAAGCAGCTTCTCACGAGGCTTCGCCTTTCTGCTTCAGGAGCTTCCAGCTGCCCTCTCCTTGCGGCTGTGCCATGCTGCTGTTTTCTTCCCTGGGACATTATGCACCAGGATGCTGACAGTGGTGAATTCCCTTTAAATGCCTTTGCTGTTCTTATTGGCATCACTCTCCAAACAGGTCCGTGCTGGATACCATTTCCCGTCCTGCAGGGGTTTCCCTTTTTGTTCTGACATGCTTTCCCCACATCATATGGTGGCCTTAAACAGAATGGGAGGAGGAGGAGGACTGCAATAGGCTGAAATGACCTGCTTAGTGTAGTTCAGAAAACATTTACTGAAGCAGATGCCTGTCAGCAAGTTCTATAAGGATAATAACTTCCCTATATTGTGGAAGTGCATTGATTCTGATGGTATTATTTTTTGGAATATGAGAAGAACCTTCTTCAGGTTGATAGTTGAAAGGCTGAGCGTCTTGTAAGTCTATGAAAGGTAGCAATGCTGTGAGATCATAGGGCTTGTAAAACCATGACAAGTTTTAGCAGTTTTTATGTACAAAGAAATTACATAACATTAATTTCTTTTGTATTTTCACCCTTACCCTGTGATTGAAGGATATCTTCCTCACTGCAGAGATAGAACCCTTGGTTCAGCGTAACTTGTATACACTTGAAGAAAAGTATATAATTAAATGCTTTCCTGAATCAGAAACTTACTGAAATCATTGTAAATTTTGCCTTACTGAAGGATAAACGAATTCCTGTTGTCTCTTCCGTGCTCTTCAAGCCTTCCTATAACTCTAAATCTTGCCATCTGCCTTGGTTTTTGTTTTTTTTTCAATATTATTGTCACATCATTATCTTTGATTTGCTCTTTGGGGCTAAATAAAGCAAAGTAAGGCAAATTATATTGCTGCCTGTGTGCTTTAAGTAATCTTTTCTTCACCTTCCCCAGCCCATGAGGGGCTGTGGTGGCTGCAGATGGGCAGAGAAGGGACCGTTCCATGTGATAGAGATTGACTGTGTTCAGAATGTTATAGGCCATCACACTCACACACCATCCCTGAGATGTGCTGTGTAGGATGAGATGTATAGATGCTGTGTGGAAAATGCTAAGCCTTCTTCATCAGACTGTATGTTTTAGGATTAGAGGGTGAGTGCTCTGACACTCACATGAAAACCAGCTTTTCTTTTGAAATCATGTGGCTTTAAAAATTGCCATGTTTTAGTAGTAGACCAGTATTTGCAGTGGTTCTATTCTTTCTCATTCCCTTCGGTCCTCCTTCATTAAAATAAATTAATAAATTAGAAAAAGTAGATTGTCATGAAAAAAAGAAGTGGCTTTAAAATGAAGATCATTCTTCTTGAAATGACAGTTTAGTTTTGTATCCTTTGAGATTAGGCTAGTGAGAAATGGGTCACCTGAACTATCAGTGTTATGTAGCTTTCTGGAATTAGCAGTTGTTCTGGACACCCTGCTGTCAATATTTGTAGGGCAGTCCTGAGTCTCAGTAGCTGCAATTCTTTTGCTGCCGGTAAAGGAAACAAACTAAAAGAATTAATGTGAGACAAGACACAAGGGAATTGACAAAGTGGTTTCAAGGGGTCGTAAGTGGCAGTATGAAACAAAACTTGATTTTGACACTGGTTTTGAAACCACTTTGTGATGTGAATAAATCATAGCAAGATGGGGCCTTTGGGAAATTCCCTTCTAAAGCAGGCTCCTGATCTGAACTGAGATGCTAATGGGGAACTAAAATAGTAAATTTAGAAAAAAAATAAAATTCCTGTAATGTATTAAGTATTTCACTTTCTGACATATGCCAGAGTATTTATTAAGGAATTTTGTTATTGGCGTTTTTGTCTCTCTTAGGGTACATTTCCACCTATTAAACTTCTCAGACAGAATAGACTAATTGGCACTAAATTTTGCAAAAAGCTAAGATTCATCCTCATTTCCTGCAAATTTAATGTGAGATAAAAACAGGCAGGGGAGTAGCTAAAGAACACAAACACCTTTTTTCCTCTAGTATTCAATGGAAATTGCATGTCATAAAACCAACCTATTTTATTGTCCTGGAGACTCTTCATACAGTGTGTTTGATATATATATATTTCTTTTAAACTTCAAAATGAATTAACTTCACTCAAAGGCTCTGCAGAAAAAAAAAAATCCCATTTTGATTCCAGCAAAATTATATGGAAGGAGAATTAAATATTGTAAAAATGCTAAAACTGGAGTGCTCATTACATTAAAGAAAAGTGATAAAATATAATGCGAGTTACATCCTTTAGCAGCTGTTATATTTTATTGG
Source organism: Charadrius vociferus (assembly GCF_000708025.1). NCBI lineage: Eukaryota > Metazoa > Chordata > Aves > Charadriiformes > Charadriidae > Charadrius > Charadrius vociferus. Next base: position 645,969 of record NW_009646736.1, read on the forward strand.
ATCAATGACTCTGAAGAATATTACTTAAACACTCTTTTGCTGCCCCTCTTGTTCCATCCGTTGTTCTTCCATGTTGCTGGAGGAAAGGAAACCCACAGAACTTGAAATGTTATTATCATGTTGCAACAAAGGCAGTTTCATGGCAGTACTGAAACAAATTCCATTCCTATTAATAAAATGGTGTTTAAACCATTTCACATATTAATCATTAGGACTCAAAATTACCGCCCTTTCAAGTGTGACAAAACTGACAGGGAATTGTCTTTAAAGGCCAGCTGCAATGAAAACAAGAAATGAAGGTTCTGAAACTTTACCTCGTAACTCGCAAATCCTCATTTCTCTCTGTGGAGTTATAGCCTCCTTTTCCACTGTGGAAAAAGTATATGCTAGAATAAGGTGGGTATAAATTGTATTATGAGCTTTTGTGACACTGTGACCTTAAGCTATGCAATACTGGCAGTCCCCAGGAGCCTATTGTTAAATATAATAAGCGTGCAATGTACCATATATAAAATTATATAAAGCCTTGTGCAGTGAAGTTACAGTGAGGTTGCACGGTTTCCATTGAATCTTGCCTGGCAAGATTTTAAAATACAACAGAGAGGTTTTAGGTGTGAAATTCAAGCACAATGTATGTATGCTGTTTCGTATAGTTCGTTACTTAAAAGATTTACTGCTGGCAGCGAAGAATTTGCTATGAGCCCTGTTCAAGTATTGATATTCCATACCCCCTAGAAGGTGAGACAGAGCTGTCTGAAGACTTTGTGGTACCAGGATGAACATCCAGTGACACAAACTTTTGTAGTACTTTGTCACCTCTCAAACTCTGACACATTAGAAGCAGAGCACAGACTACAAAGGGACTTTGTGCTCCCAGCACCCCGCTCTGATTCTGTCTGGCAAAGCAGAGCGGTATGGTCAAAAGATAGTCTTCCTTTTTCTGAGTACCATAAGAGTACTGGATTATCCCCTTTTCTTCCTGGCCTGGAAGCAGTGCTCTTCTCCATAAAGATGGAGAATCCAGTGTTGTTTCAGAGTATGTCACTACAAATACAATATGGTGTGATACAGACTTCTGAAGTAATGCCGTGTCACTTGGTATGACGACATGACACATTGTAGTGCTGGGCAGAAGTCTGAAGCTACCAAAACAGTGCTAGTATGTAACTTCTCACTCCCGTCCAAAATACCTGTGGTCTATTCCTGCAGGCTTGGTAGAGTGGTTTTGCTACTAAAGAAATAGATATAGAAATAATCAAATCTTGATTTTAAATTCCAAAATGTTGTTGTGAATGTTACCTATGTATAGGAAGCCTTTGTAAGGACATGCAGGTGCCAGAAACTTTCCCTGTTATTTTCCACTGTTCCTTTCACCTCTTTCTTATTTTCTGCTTTATTAGCTTCCACTGTATCCATAGCAATGACAGTATGTCCAAACTGCTGCCAGTGGTTTATGAAGACTTTTCGGAGTCAAAATATGCAGTTAGTCCATGAATCTCTGCTTAGCTCATATGCCTGGAGAAATTGGAGAGAGCCACAGTTTATGTTCCAGTATGTAGCATTTTGATTTTTAGCTTTGTGTATTTGTCAGTAATTGGATATGAATTTTGCGATTAGTCGTATTTTAAATGCTTGTGTTCGTGTTTTAAGTTCACATTGAAAATTAAATTCTGAGCCCTACTAAAGGTTATTTATTGTGATCTTTGCTATCTTGAAATGATGGATCATCTTGAGTTTAATTGTGACAATACGTTGGGGCTGGCAGATGCATGTGTCTTCATGAATAGATACTGTGTGTGAGAGGCAGATTCCCCAGAAATTTTCATAATTTTTATTCTTCCCTGGGTGGTTTTGACCACTTTAATTATTGGCATTTTGCAAATAAAAGCTGATTCTTAGAATAACACAACAGTGGGAAAATCCCTGTAAAAGCAGGCTGGGTTGTGATGACGTCTGGACAGACAAAGGAAGAAAAAGAGGCAGCATCTGCACATTTTTTATTAATTTGGACAGAAGACTGACTAGAAATTAAAATGGCAAATAAATACTTAGATATTTAGATTTGTTCGTGGGCATATTGCCTTTAAATGGCACTTTGGAGGTTCCTATCCTTGAATATAAATGTAGCCTATGAGAAAATAAATATCTTTACTGCAGTACACTAATAGGTGGTTACAAAACTATGCCTCAGAAAGTCCAGTGCTGTTGTGGCTACTAGGATTGTATTAACAACTGTGTTTTAGTTGAAGCTGAATATTTGTAAATCTAGCTTTTGCCAGATCTTTGTCAGATCTTGGAGGTTTTCCTAGGTATAAGCTTTGTGGTCCTCGACTATAATGATTATAAAACTATGACTGTCACAGATATGGAGCATTTCTCAGTAGTATTACATCTACCAACATTATCTCCAGAATTAAAATTTGTGGGTTTATGCTGCTGATTTGTGCTGTTGAATAAAACTTACCATAAGCATAGCAGAACTCCTAAGGATCATCTTCTCTAGTCGTGTGAACACTTCTTGCATATTTATAGAAAAATGCTTCTTCAGACATTTAAGAAGTGTAGCTTTCTGAAGTGTCATTTTCTTATTTTTAGTTTTCCCTTTGATTTCTTCTTCTGGACATTTAATAGACATTTGCATTAAAAAAGTGTAATACGTGTAAAGTATGCTGAGTGGAGTGTTGTTTAGTAGCTTTATTTCATCAAAGCAAATTTTTACTAAACTGAGAAAGAAACAAGCTGCAAAGTTTCTTTAATTTGATATGTGAAGTATCTTGATGGGGATATAAAGCAGTCATGGGGAAAAAGGTTTATTTTTCACTATTTCTGCAAAATTCTCTTTTCTAGGATGTGGTAGATGGCATGTGGTGACACAGCAAGAGTTAGGAGTTTTTTCAGCTGGTTTGAATGAATAATTAATGTGTCTTACTGTTGAGACACAAGGGCTGTTATGCGTGTGGTTCTGTGATACTGGGTTTATGAGTGAAGAAAGCCCGCAGTGACATAACTTTCCAGATATCACTAAGAGATTTGATAAAATTATCTAGAGAATGACAACGTTCTCAGATTATGCAGAGATAGTCAGTTCTGACCTCTTCCAGTCCTGTGGCTAAATAGAAACTTTGTGTATTCACAGAAACCTGTTAAGCTTGGCAATTCTCTGCAAGTCCATCAGGGCCTGTCAGTAGAGTTAGGGCTTCTGAGCATGATTCAGATGGCCTTGTCAATATTTTTTTACGTTCTATTCCTGATGGTTTTTAAAATGTGTAGTGATTTTAGTAAACTAAGTTTTTATTTTGGTGTTAAGAGGAAAAAAATTCTTTGTGGTGAGCAAATGATTTTCCAGACTAAGTTTCTCCTATTATTCAAGATCCCTAATTAGAATTCCATCAATTATTAAAATAATCACAGAGAATTTCAGCTTTTTTTTTTCAATATTTTACATAATAGATATTCTTTATCTCAGAAGTATAGGTTCTTTGCCTAAATGATTTTCTGTATTGTTAAATTTTGCTGGCAGACAGTTTGTGTGTGTGTAAGCTATAATAAAATAGATCGCATACCAGGTTTGATGCTTTACACAAAAGAGAGAAGGGCTGGGACAAATAAGTCTTGTTTTTTAAACAGGTATCTAGAGTGATTATAGGTGTTTCCACAAAACAGGAACTGAAATGCTATTCTTAAACAACATGTTTGTCCAGATATAATTAGTTTATTTTTTGTTTTGCTTTGCCTAGTAATTAGTTTCTAATGTCCCTCTTGTTGATTGATAAAGGCATTTCTGTTAACTAACTTGAAGTAACTTCTCTGAAGAACCACAGACAAATGATTCTTAGAAACAGATTCTCAGGTTACACACCTGTTTGTGTTTCTTGGTACCGAGCATCACAAAGTGCTACTCTTTGGGGGTCTTCAGTTTGCCAGTTCGTTCTTTCATAAAGCTGGTTAGCGAAATGTCATCCTCCTCCGTGAATAAAGATCTCTGTTACAGTAAACATTTGAATTTCTTCAAAAAGTGTTAGTATGTGTCTAACTGCAAGAGTAGAGCAGTTTTCTGTGACAGGTTGCTAGCGAATAAGTCAACAGAAAGGTCATTTCTATTTAAAGCTCCTAATCTTTCAGAGGCCTGAGAATATAGAATCACCAGACTGGGGAGAAACACATAAATTTTAAGTATACAAGTACACTTTGTTTATTCCAAGTGTGAAATTGTATAGTAGCAGAGCAAACCCAAATATAACCAACCACAACTTTCCATCAGTCTCAGACGTTGAGACTTCTTTATGATGATGTGTTACAGTCGGGGTCTCTGTTGGAAAGCATGAGATTAAAGAGCTTAAGTCTTTCTGGCTGTTTATCTTCACCTTTCAGGAGGTGAGCTACAGTGAGATTATGGTAGCTGCTTTCAAAAGGTCTCCCTACAGCTATGGTTACATCGCTTGTCTCTGCTTTTTGCCCCATGCAAATTAAAAAAAAAAACAAAACAAAAAACAAACAAAACACTTTGAAGGATGAGTGCCACTCATTGAGAATGTCAGCTCTTCTCTGGCAACCCAAAAAGTAATTGCTCAAATGACTGTAACTGCACTGGGAATTCTGGTTGGATAGGTAATATTTGCCCCTTGGGCTTCAAATAGGTTAATACCTAAGCCACAGAGGCAAATTGAATTCAACCAAAAACTAGTTTGCTTACTATTATTTTGCTTCAGACGAACTGTAGCCTAGACTCGTCACTTCAACTCTCTGGAGCACAACCTTGACTTGAGGGCTGATTCGAAAAGTTGGTTTTTTCCTCCTGAATTGGGGCTGAACCTGACCTCTTACTTAAAAATGTTGAACTTGAGCCAGTCACGGGTGATCCTGAAAGAGAACTCAAATGGAAGTGTACTCTTTCAGTCCATGACTAAGCAAAAGATTTATCTTCGTCAGAAAGGTGTATTGTACATTCTGGTTAAGAAGCACAGTTCAGTGATAGGCAGCTGTAACTGAAGCTGACTTCATCTCCCAAGTGATTTGAGGATAAAATTTTCTGTACGCCTTAAGCTGTCATCTAGCATCAGGTAAACTTGTGCATGGATTACTAAAAGAAAACATTTTGTCATCACAGAATGCACTTGGCTGTACTTGCTATTTGGAAATCTAGAATGAGTCCAGAATTAAAAATAAAAATAAAATAAAGAAAACATGGAAAGTAGCACTGATGTTTTGGGCAGAACTCTGGATTATCACAGTAGTAGGAAGAACTGGAGGAGGATTTATAATGGCAGAAACTTGAGGTAACTTCTTCAAACTGCACAAGTTGGGAAGCGTTGAAGCTATCTCTCTGCAATTAAGACAGACAAAACAGAATCAGTCGAATAGGGTAAGTAGCACTGAGATAAACCCCAATCATTTACTTGGTTCACGGTCTGTGCTTTGCTATGGGAGGATGATCTATCTTGTCAGTAAACACAGCAGACAGTAATCTCTGTCTCCTATGACCGTGCCTTGGAATTGTAAACAATCTCCATATTGTAAGGCTGGTAAATAGAACCCATTATGAACATTTAAAATGCTTTTGAATGTCAAAATAACAAAAGTACCTTTGTAAGCTGAACTTCATTGAGGATAAAATCCATGTGAGCACCTTAGTGTATTGCTCTGTGGCAACTGAAGGCATTATGTGGGCTCACTGACAATAGCAATACAAATCGTGCTGTAGTGATGCAAAAGTGTCCACTAGTGCAAAACTTGATCATTAGCAGTCATTAAAAAACAAACAAACAAACAAAAAACAATAAAGAGGGCCCAGTAGTGGGGTATTCAAAAGGCACTGCTCAGCTCTCATTGCACTAACTCAAAAATAGTTTAGTGGATGAGGATAATACAAGAAACTCAAATGAAGGGGCAGAGCTAAGTAGAATACATAGCAGCTTTAAATCTTGAGTTTAGTTAAGTGGCGAATAATTTTGTATACTCTAGTACCAACTTTTAAATGTCAAGTTTTATAAGACCCTACAGACATGAGGGCATGCACCTCAGATATTTCCAGAGCTGGATGACAGATATCGTATCTTTATATAAACTTTAAATTTTATGAAGAAACTTAAATTCAAAGCTTTTGGGCTTTTGCTTTAATAAAATTAAGAATTTTCCCCAGGCATGTGTTTCTTATTCTGTCTTTATGCCTGGGTGCTCCGCATCCCCTCCTAGGCTATGTTAATTGTCAGCAGCACTTTCTCTCATGCTAGATGAAGTTCCACAACTTCAATCATCATCTTTTTAACTGAAGCTTATATATACAGTGCCATACACCTCTGCTGTGGAAGTCAAGCCCACGGTGTGCTGCCTACACGTTTTTCAGTCAAAGTTTTAGACTGGTCCTGAAGTAGAGATCACCTCCGTGATTAAAGCATGCAAACTGTGATGAGTGCTGTCTGCTGAGTAACATTCCTCATGCTGTGAACAGTCTGTGCTGTACGTGTCTGCAAATGGGTTCATCTGAATATGTTGCCTGCATAGTACGAAAGGGTTTCAAAAGACTCTTTCTTACACAATTCTATTTTAATTTTTGGTGAAGTGATAATACTTAGCTTGATTTGTAAATATCAAATGATTTTTTACTTATTTCTTGACCAGAAAGAAATGGCTTGGCTAAAATTATTTTGAAATAACGAAAGATTAAATCAGATCACTTATTTTTAAAAAATAATAAAAAAAAAAATCCCACCTGTTTTCAGTGATTTTTTTTTAAGAAAAAATGCATAATTTTTCAGTTCAACTGCTTATGCTTAGGTTTAGACTTCGAATCAACAGACATACATTATTAGCCTTAGCATAAAACAAACAACAGCAGTAGATTTTCAGTGATACCTGAAGCACTTATGACAGACTCATTAAGCCTATTTGAAAGTGAGCAATTTTTGGAAATGCTAGTCTAATGAAAAACATAATGCTATTTCAATAGTAATGTAACAGATTTAGGATTTAGGTAGTTTAAATTCCTGATGACCTCATTTGGAGTACAGGTCAAATGCTAACATGTTCTGAATCCCCAAGTTTTACCTTTATGGTAAAGGAGAACTCCTAAAAGAAATTAATAAGCGGGAGTATTAGAGTCAAGTTTAAAGAATAGATTCCTTTATGCTCTCTATCTGTCTTACTACAATAAGCCCTGATTTATCTGTTGGTTGTCTATTTATCAAGGTATTTTTTTAATAGCACTGTAAATTAAAAATGCCAAAGGCTTATTTGTCTGTTCTGTAAAGGCTGATAGAATTTCAAAAGTATGTCTGTACATTCAAAGAGTATGTTACTGATAGCAATGGCCACATTGCTGCTTATGTTAAATATTGGCAGACTTCACGAATAAAATTCTTGCTTCAAATAGAACCCATGGTGCAAAGGATGAGAGGGCAGATCTGTACTGTGTGTAGAAGAGTATCACATTAAATACAAAGTGGGTTTTGTCATATGCTTGACCAAACTGTATGGCTCAGTCAGATTCACAGAGGAAATTGGTATGGACAAACATGAACCAAATTCTAGAGGAAGGTAATTGTGGCAGAATATCTCTTCTCTTCTGCTTTCTTTGAGAACCCTTTCCCATTTCCTGGAAGCCAGTGTTACGTGTTTCCCATTGAAAAGGCACATTGGAATACACTGATTTAGCCAACTATTCTATAAAGGAATATAAAGTTCTGATCTCTCTAGAGATCTCTGATAGCTTACCTTTTTTTGAACAGGCTTATACTAAAAAATGAAGAGGAGCAAATATGGATTTATTTTCTGTTGACTTACTAAAGTTGGGCGGGGCAACAGCTACCTACTCTGCATTATGTCTGTCTACCCATAGTCTTCTGTTAGCCTGAAATCTGAAGCTGAAGGTCATGCATACGTGTTTCCATAGCCTCCTACTAGCCAGTAGATCTGGCAAAAAAAAATCAGAGGTTTTGTTTCAAGATTACTGCTTCGGGATATAGAGAAATGGTACTAATCTGTCAAAACATTTCTGCTTATATAATTGCTTCCCACCCTGCTTCTGAACTTGTCCCAGTAGAGACTATTTGCCTCAGTCTCCTCTGATTTTTCTTTTTACAGAAACAAATGTCATCAGGACACCATTTGCAATTCCCCTTGGTGGCAAAGACAACTTCTGGGCATCAAAGTCATTTTCTTTCGCATGGATTAACATGACATTGTGTTTCTGATGCATTTGCAATAGGTTTTAATGTGTGGTGGTTTTTTGTGTTGAGATGGTTGTCTCTTCACATTTGTATGTCTAATTGTGACCTCAGTGACAGCTTCTGTGTCTCTTGCTGTGATAAATACTAGATCACAGAATGGACACAGCTTCTAATTTCCTGCATTCAGGATATTATCCTTGAAATTTCTAACAACGTTTAAGTAAACAATGAATTCATTATTACACTAATCTGGTTCTCTGGTCTCAAGTATAACACATCCATTTGAATATTCTTATAAACTTGAAAGGCAGCCAGCAGGTTCTGTTTTCTGTCTTCAGCTCATTAGTGACCTTGCTCATTTATAGTTACAATTTAATTCCCACATAACTCATTTACCGTGCAACCTGCTGTTAGTGCCCATACAGCTACCCAAGTTTGAAGTTTATGTAAGGTGTGGCATCTAAGATTTAACACCATGATGTATAAATATATAGAATAGATTTCCTTAGGGCAAATGATTGCAAGTTTGCCCGTGCTACACTGAAAATGACTGGGAAAATGCTAATTGACTTCTATTAGATCAAAATTAAATGTGGTAAATAGTAAGTGGGCTCTATGCATACTGCAGGGCTTTTAGTATTTGAGGTCTATTAGAACAAGTGATGATTACGTGTTAAGCAGGCTTTGGGCCTCTACAAATTTACAGACCCTAAGAAAGGTGTTCAGCTTTTAATTTGGCTGAAATACATGATTTAGTTTGCATTTCTAGCTCTGTATTTTAAATCTGTATCTCCTCATTGATACAATGTTGGAAGAAAAGATCAAACACATTTTTAATGGACCAAATCCATAAGCTTCTTACTGCTACATGCTACAGAGATAAGCAAGCTGCAGTAAATAACTGCAAGATGATATTACATGAGAAAAACCCAAGCACATATTATTCTTCTAGGCTGAGGTATGCACTAGTAAAGCAACTACATGTCAATGTGGTTAAGAGTCATGACTCCCCCCTATATCCTAGGAGCTAACATTTTCTAATGGCAAATGTTTTCTTTTGTAAACTTACTAAATTAATGTAAGCCTTGCTGTGAAATTAAAGTTGTTTGCAAGCAGCATATATATCCAGAGCAAGAAGACAGAAACAGCATGAAAGCTGCTGAACAACCATTTTTCATCTAGAAATGAGGATTGCCCTCATGTACATGACTAGTCTTTTTTTGTAGTACTAATGATTTGCTGAACAAAATATCTTTTCACATCATCCCTTCTTCCTGCGTTTTTGAAAATTTTTGCCTACTCACCACTAGTAATTTGTGAGGCACAGATTTGAGAAGTGGTACCCATTAGTTGGATTTTCTTGAAGTTCAACTCGGGAAAGGTGTTTCAGCTTGTTGTCTTTAAACAGAGAAATCCCAAATTCAGAGTCTCTTATTTAAATGTTTCAGAACTCGATGGCATTTCAGTTGGCTATAAGAAGGGAATGATGAAAGCTGGGATGACAGAAAACGTATGTAGATTGTCCAGTTGTGCAACACTTAATGGCAGGATGCATAAAAAAAAAGACAAGAAAGTAAAACTCCCCAAAGGACTCTGTTTAGAACATCTTGCCTCATTTACAGTTCTTTTAGCTTTTTTTTTTGCTTTCCAAATTACATGTGCAAAATGCATGAAGAATAGCTTCTGTTCCTGCTTTCGTGGTCTTATCATACTATGTACTATAGAGATGAGCAATCTGTGGTGAGTAACAACAGGATGTGTTGCACGAAAAGATGGAGGCACATACCATTCTTCTGGGCTGAGGCATGAGGGCAACTTCTGCTGTGTCTTACATTGTCAGAGAAAGCCCAGGTACATTAGGCATGGATGTCGTCCAGGATGTCCAGAAAGCAGAATTGGAAGTATTGTTGTCATGGTACACATATTCTTTGACTTCTAATATGAATCATTAAACTGAGAAATTTCACAAATTGGCAGAGGGATACAGGTTAATAGGGCCTATTTCTGTTTATGGGTTGCATTAGTATCTACAGATAAATGGCACTGGTAAGTAGGAAATAAACGACAGACTTTGTACCTAAAGGGGGAGTGTGTCCTTTGTTTCCTGACAGTGGCCACTTCTGTAAAACTTTGAGGGCTCCAAGATGAATTGCCTTTCCTTGTGATAGGAAGTATTGTCTGCTAAATTTTGCCACCATGGCTGTGTCTGACTAGATACAAGGGAAAAATTCCCCTCCAGGCTCTCCTTTCCTTTTCAGATAGCTCAGCTATTAACGTTTTGGGGGGGCTGGAATGAACATTCACTTGGGCTTTACAGATGACAATGAATTTATCATTTTTTAAGCTATAGTGTCAGTGATAGTGAATTTTTAGACAGCGTTTGTGGCTATATCAGCATCTTCAATATTCATAATAGCAAATAAAATCGACCCAATAATAGTTTAGGTTCATAAAATCTAGGAGCAAAATGTTCTTGAATTTTATAAGGAGTAAAGAAAAGCACCTTCTGTTTATTTAGGAGAGTTAAATACTGGAATCTTCAGGTCCCATCTACTAGTTTTGAATTTGTATTGTGTGGCATGCATTTCTTCTGCTCTTTGATAAACTGATGAGTGTTGCTGGGAAAGGGAGGAGGGGAAAAACTTCTAATACAAAGGGATACATCCTTCCACTTTTGAATCTCTTCAGATATCTTTGTACTCAGTGCAGCTGATGTCTTTGCTTTGGAAAATCCCTATGCCAACTTTGTAGAGCATCTTTTGAAAAATGTTCTTTTTCCTGTGGCTCATTACATGCTTTACTTTGTATTAATCCTAGCCTTGTTCAGATACAAAAAATTGGGCCAAACTGTATTAGTAATCCAGATACATTCCTTGAATTTCCTCATTACTGATAAACAAAACCCCAAACATAGAAAATTTGTATACAGAATTTGGTATTATACCTCTGTAACTATGGCACCTATCTAGCAGGACTTTTCTGCATAAATTGCAGGAGCACAGAAAAGTGACATGAAATATTTCATGGAGAATCTACAATTTGAAAAAAAAAGAGTGTGAAGAAAGTACGCACATAGCTAAGTGATCTACAGTACACCTGCTTGATACAAAGGTTGTATCTAGATGGGAGATGAAATATGCCTCATTTCCCTAGTTTGTGGAAAATATCTGACCTTACATAAGAACTTGTATAAACCATTGCTGCTTCTAGTCTGTAGTATTAGACCCTCTAATAGCTAGTCTCCCTCTCTTTACCAGGTGTGATGCTGGTAGTATTAACTCCAAATATAGCCTGTGAATATTCTATACGCTGAATTCATATGCCTGAAGGAGAAGAAGTATTGCCTTGCCATTTGCAAACCTGTTGCTACATTTCTTCTTCTTCTTATATTTTTATATTATTATTATTATTACAATATTTCTCTCATGGTTACGTATTGCAAACTTGGTCTTGTAAATAATAATGTGCATACTGCCTTGTCCGCTTCTAAGTGCGTCTATATGGCCTTTACTATGCCCAAAGGCTTGGAGGGGTTGGGATTTTTTTTTTTTTTTTTAAGAATTTAGTATTTATTTGGTCAATACATAGCAGCTAAGACAATTATACTCCTTTTTCACTGAGAAACTCTCATTTTGTTGAGTTTAAAGAAGTAAGTATTGTATTTGGTGTTATTTACAGTAAGGTTATTCAGGTTGTAAAATACGCCTTTCCATTCTCTCTGTTGCTGATGCTGTCTTTTTTCCCCTAATGCAAGATTAAAATTCTATTACTTTCCTCCATGCATATAAAACTTATTATTTGTGTAACCATGTTTTTCTCCATGTCACTCATGGTTTGGCTTTTTTGTGTGTGTTCTGTTGTGTTTTTTAAATAAATGAACTGTCCTTTCTAAATTGGCCCTGGGTTAAACTAGGCTTCAGTCATGCTAAAATGTAAAGGAAGATACGGTTTTTATTCCAGAGAGCTTTTCAGCAGAGTAGTACTTTTAAGTTGCATGATGCTAATGACTAAGAGAAAATCTCCTTTGGAATAAAAGGTCATCTGTGGTTTTTTTCACCCTGTTGCCAGAATTTCCAAATGGTCAAAAGATTACCAGGAAGCTCAAGCTGAGCATCGCTCTGTTGTGGTCCTTTCTGTAAATATTCTCAGGGTCAAAGAAACTAACAGTACCTTTTAAGTCTCCAAGTGCTGCCGTGTTGTGTTTTGCATTTTCGGGGGTGGGGGGTACAGAGGTTCTCATTGTTATAAGTCAGGCAGAAAATCCCTCACTTTCTAGGGATGTTACTGAAAAACATCTAAATGAATACCTGTCCAAATACAACCTTAATTTTCTCCATTTGAATTCCATTCATCCAGCTTGACAGGATTAGACTAGAAGAACCTTTTAATATACGGAAAATTAAAAAGTTGAGTATGTTTTTATTTCTGCAGTATATAATGAGTTAAGGAGTTGCATTTCGACAGCTTTCTTCCAAAGCATGCATCTGTGGTTTGAATTCAAAACAAAAAATATCCCAAAAGTCAATAACAGGTTTTTTTTCTTTGGTAGACAGGGATGAATAAGTGACATCTAAAGTTCTGCCTTTGAGGGAATATGGATGGATGCTGTGAGGACCTTTTTGATGCAGATAATAACATGTTTTACCATTTATTTATTTAATATTGTCTTGCTACAAATTGTACCCTGGATGTTTTTCCTTTACTGGTTTGAACTTCGTTCCAACATCCTTCCATGCTGCACCTTAAAGTCTTTTCAGTCCAGCCTCATGCCGTCTGTGCTTGCTTTTTTCACTTTTTTTCTTCCTTCTTAATCACATCTGCTTGGATAGATAATCCTTTCTGTCTCATATCAAAAGAAGTATTATCATGCAGCTCCATCCTTTGTATTGCAGACTATCTGTTTGTATTATTTTTCTATTTCTCTAGATTCCCTTTTCTATTAAAATAGTTTTTTGTTTACATTATGTCAAATGAAACATTTTATTTGATCGTGTTCAGAGGGGTTGATTCTGATGGTTCTCCTTAGTCAGGAAGGATTCATTATGGTAAGATTCCTATAGTAGGAACCACTAACAAACCAGAAGTAAATCTTGGAAGATGCTTCGTAAAAATGAAGAAGAGAAAAAAAGAAAAGAAAAAAAAAAAAAAAGAAAAAAAAAAAAAAAGAAAAAAAAAAAAAAAGAAAAAAAAAAAAAAAGAAAAAAAAAAAAAAAGAAAAAAAAAAAAAAAGAAAAAAAAAAAAAAAGAAAAAAAAAAAAAAAGAAAAAAAAAAAAAAAGAAAAAAAAAAAAAAAGAAAAAAAAAAAAAAAGAGGTACTTTTCTGTCAGTTAAAATATGAATGTTTGAATTTGCTTCAGAGGGGTGAAGAATATAATTCTTTAGTTACGTAGCATGTAATAGTAATAGATGTACAACTTTTACAGCTTTGTATATATTGCAAATGCAGTTCCTGTGTCATTAATTAATTCCTGCAAGAAGCAGTATGCTGATGTGTCTGTACTTACAAGTCAAATAAAATTATATATTCTTGATTTCTAAAACTGATTTCGATGGATGTATTTAAGATAGTTTATGACCTTTCAAAATAATCTTTTCAATAACTGTTATCTCTGTGAGTTTGATTTCTAGAGAGAAAACTATTTATTATAGTGGTACTGCTAAAAACAATTTAGTTAAGCTTTTGAAAGAAACATTACTGCACACTTATAAATTAAAGGGTAAAGTTCTTGCTGAGTTAGCTTTTATTACACAAGAGCTATGGATTTGAATCTTCACAATTTAAATGTAATGTTACAGTTTTCATCTTTAGAAAAAAAAAACCAAACCAAACAACCAACTGTCAATTCTTCCACTCTGCCACCTGCAACCCTATTAAACACCACCTTTTCAGACGTGTGGCTGAAAAACTGCTAATACAGGTTCCTGAGGCTGCGAGATAGGGAAATGTACTTGTTGTGATAACTATTTGTTTCCTTACCCAGGTTTCAAAGCAAGTGAGCAAAATCCTTGTCAAGTCTCTAACTGATCTGTATAAACACATCGGGTTTACTTCCTGGGGGAGTTGATTAATACAGCTTTATGTGATGGTTTTGTGGCTTATGTCACATACTGGGACTAGGTTTAAATTAAGTGGTAGATTGCTTCTTTTGGTGCACCATGGACAGTGTGTGTAAACACACGCAAATACGGGTAGGAAAGCCACAGGATTTGGTGAAGGGACAGAACTGGCGAGCTTTGATTGGAACAAACATGAAAGAACCAAAGAATAAAAATTGTTGGAACACAATTAGACAAATAGACTCAAGACCCCTCTCTAATTCATCTTCATTCAGAAGCTTATAAGAGAAATCAGTCTCAAGCAGGCAAACAGTAGATGAAAGATGTTCTTTTACTGGCCTAGGGGCAAAGCCCGGGCACATAGCTATGCATCTTCCTGTCTTTTTTGGTGCACAGCTCCCTGTGTGACTCTAACTTGCTTTACTGTGAGTACTTTTCAAAAGGGCATGTTGTCATCTCTTTATTTTTGTTTTTTGGGGGTTCCCCCCCCTCCCCCCGTGAGAATTCTGTCTCTCCCTTTAGGCAAGAGAAAGAAGTATTGTCTTTTAGCCTGAGCGAAACATGTAGCCTTGGCTTTCTTGCCTTCAGTTACTAATTCTAACAAATTACTCCAGTTGCTCTTCTCGTCAGTGTTGCGCTGGCCAGTTCACATGGGAGAACAGAATAAAAATTCTGTGCATTCCTATCAGGGTATTAGGTCGAACAAATAAATTGTACAGATTCCTATCATATGACATTTTGGGCTCAATTTCACAAACTACGTAAAAAACTGGCTAACTTGTTTTTTATTAGACTTGTAGCAATTGTACGTCCCATTTCCCACAAATATGTAGGAATTAAAAGCATGATGAAAAAGGAGTTTGTGTAAAGTCATATTAGCTACAGTATCATTACTGCCTAAAGAAAGCCTAAATATTTGGCTTTTGAAACTGATTTTTGCAGATAAAGCAAGACCTGCAGGAGAAAGGTTTGATCTGGGATAGTCTGCACAATGAAATGCCATGCATTGTTCTGTCATTATTTGCCTATAGGAAAGCTGTGAAGTTCACTTACAGGATACTTTCAAAGATACACAGGAGAATGATACCAGATTTCCTCAAATGGGAGCTCTGAGTCTGCCCAACTCTCTGCTCACCTAATTCCTATCTATTCAGCTCTGTCTATTAAGCTCCTTTAGAACCTCCATAGTGTGTAAGGTGTCTCTGAGGTTACTATTTATTGAAGAACCTTAAAAAGAAATAG